>NW_015393930.1:0-5713 GCF_001527695.2 Protobothrops mucrosquamatus | reverse complement strand
TTATCAAATGCCTTACTGAAGTCCAAGTAAATTATGTCCACAGCATTCCTCTCATCCACTAATTTTGTCACTTGGTCAAAGAATGCAATAAGATTTGTCTGGCATGATCTATTTTTGACAAACCCATGTTGGCTTTTAGTAATGACTTTGTTTGCCTCTAGGTGTTCGTTGATTCATTGTTTGATTATCTTTTCCAGGACCTTCTCAGGTATTGAGGTCAGGCTGATAGGTCTGTAATTTCCTGTGTCCATTTTTGTTCCTTTTTTGAAGATGGGAACTACATCAGCTCTTTTCCAGTCCTCTGGTAGTTTCCCTGTGCTCCAGGATCTTTGAAAAATATAGTTCAGTGGTTCAGAGATCACATTTGCTAGTTCCTTGAGAACCTTGGGGTGTAATTCATCTGGTCCTGGCGATTTGAACTCATCTAGGCTGGACAGGTGCTCACTTACTATTTTCTTGCCTATCTTAGCTTGTGTTTCTATTCTGTTTATTATGGCACTATTTTTGATAGGTTGGTCTGTTTTTTCCCTTTGTGTAAAGACAGATGCAAAAAACGAGTTAAATAGTTCCACTTTCTCCCTGTTGCTTGTCACCTTCTTGCCACTTTCACCCACTAATGGACCAATCATTTCCTTCACTTTTTTCTTGTTTTTTACATGTTTTTTACATTCTGTTTTCCCAGTTTTAATCTGGAGCCTTACTCCCATACAATTCTGTGATTTGGGAGGGGAAAAAATCAATTAATAATTACAAAAAGTAATTTGTAGACTGGGCATATGTCTTCCCAATGTCACAATAAAAATAAATGAGAAGAGAATAGAGCAGAAACAAATATCTGTGTATGCACATAATTAACCTAAAACTTTTCTCTTCCATTATTAATATCTCTAATAATTATGAAGCAATTCTCCCAAAATTTAATGATTAAACCTAGTTACTTTTTCTCTTTGAGGACTGAGCTATAATGATTCAGCTGGTGGATTATATAAAGAAGCCACTAAATTCATTATATTACTGTACACCATGTAAAGAAGACAATACTTGTTCAAAAGTATTCCAAAGAAAGTGCAACTTTAAAAAGGAACATTAATAATGCAAAAAGTAGAGGATTTAGCTCCATTAGTGATCTGTGTGGGTTTGTTATTATATTTTAATGTGAAATGTACAATATTCTAATGGAGTCTTCGAGTATGCATTAGGTATACAGTACTTCAGGCATGTCTTGTTTACCTTTCTGTGCATAATTGGATGCATTTTAAATCCTTTGTTGAAACTATGTTCATATTTTTTACTTTTCTTGCATTAAAAAAAGATTGATTCCTGGTATTCCACTCATAAGACAAATGTGGCAATTTAACTGGAAACCCTTCATGACTCTTATATAGAAATAGCAGGATACCGAATACAAGTAACTTTACTAGATTCATTTGAAAGCTGTGTGCAGGTGAAAGTACTATATGATCTGAACAGTTGGCAAGATCAAAAATATCACTAACCCATAATAATATTGTACCTTTTGCAGACATTTATTTCTGATAAAATTACATCCTTTTTTACAATATTTTTTTTCCTATACGAGAAGCTTCTTTAGTCCAGTTGGATTTAAATTTCATAACTTTAAGTCTCATGATTACAGTTGAATTGCAAGTAATATAAGAATTTGCAACAACGAAGCTATTGTCATAAATATACTCCTAGATCAGCATTTTTCACTAAGCCATATTGATGATTTATAGAAGTAATAAAATATCACTGTTTTCAGTCTTGGAACCCAGTGACCAAGAAAAATATTTTTGTTTACCAATCGCAGGACAAACCACTGTGGATGCCTATCATTCTTATTTATATGCTTGCTGGATTCTCTGAAATGCAGAATGTTGGACTATTTGCATCTTTGATCTGAAGTAATATTATAAGTATATTTAATAAAATAGAACATCCATACCTCTGTTAAAAAAGAACATATGCAAGAGGCAGATTGTTGACATAATAATGGCACAGGAGATATTACAATAATTTTCTCCCAATGGATTTTTATTTGAATGTAAAGATTAAGACTTTGTAATGATGCATTAGACCAAAAGAAGTTTAACATTCTAGACTGAAAATTAGCAGAAAGTCAGTTTCCTACTATTTTAGAAATGTGATCCTGAGAGTACTACCTGGCAGCAAAAAAGATTTTCCTACTTACTGTTACTCATGTCCTAGTCACCTCCAGATTGGACTACTCCTATGTACTCTACATGGGGCTACTCTTGAAGAGTATCCAAAAGCTTCAACTGGTACAATATGCACTGGTGCACTTCTAGAACTTGCCTGTTACATCTTTGCTCTGCAAGCTGAATTGGTTACCAGTTTGCTTCCAGGTCCAATTCATCCTTTAAAGCCCTTCATGGCATGGGACCAGGTTATCTGAGGGATCGCTGGTTAGCATGTCTGGTAGATAAAGCATGCTGCAAGGACTATAGCTAGAGACCTACATTTGGTGGGTCCCAGGAGAAGTGATTTCTCTGCTATGGCACCTGCCTTAGGGGATATTGTTCCCTCTGAAATTAGATTAACTTCTTTCCTTTTGATATTCCAGAAGTCCCTCAAGACCTGGTCAGGTCATCAGACCTGAGACTCCAAGAAAATCAGAGATCTGCTTAGATAGCTCCTTCATTCCTATCCTCTCTTCCCCTAGGGTTTGTATATTTGTATATTTATTTTGTATAATATTTCTTAATGTAGATTTTCATATTATGTTATTTTTATATCTTTTTTTATCTAATTGTGGTGCATTGTCCACAGTTTTGGTGAGATTGGCAGTTATACAAATTTGATTAATAAATAAATATTCTAAGGGAAACTGAAACCTGCACATTCTCTTTCACATGTATTTATGGTAAAGGCATGAAATACATGTTCCAAGTTGCAGCTGCTGTTATTTGGATTCACAACTCCATCTTTCTTTTTATAGCCTCTTGTCATCCAACTTCTGTTCCTGTTTCAAGACAAATATGTGTGCTATCATATACGGTTGCTCAATAACAGATGTCAGGCCCAGACCTCTATTTTTTTTTTAAAAAAAAAAAAACAAAGCTTCATAGTTAGCTGTCAACGAGTGACGGTTGTTGTTGTTTATCACAGAATCATAGAATTGGAAGAGGCCATTTATATCATTAATGCAATCCCATGCTTAGTGTTAAATCCAAATGAAAGTCTTCCTGATGGATGAATAGACAATTGACCTCATCGGACAATTGACTTGACTGTCAAATTGTTCTTACTTCTAGGAAGTGGTGTTTTTTTTTTCTAACATTCAACTGGAATCTGCCTCTCTAATTTAAATCTCTTATTCCTTGCTTTGCATTCTAGAAGGGTCTTTATCTTTTTTATATAATAATCTTATTAGACATTACAATTAAAAAGATAAAAACTAATACAAGCTAAAAAAAATAAGAGAAAAAGATTAAAAATAAATGTGCAGAAAAGAAAAAATAGAAAGAAAATTAGAAAAGAAAAAAAATAAGAATATGGTAAACAAAAAGAAAAGTCCATTCATTTAGTGACCATTCTAAGTTACACTGGCAAGGAATAAAGTGACTTCAGTTTTCATACTCACAACCATTGTAGCATCCCCCTGGTCGCATGTATATATGATGATTTTGTTGCCCTGGGGTCACCTGAACACCATGTGTAACCTTCCCAGTCAACTTTTGATAAGCAAAGTCAATGGGGGAAGTCAGATTTGCGTAATGAATGCAAATCTTTGCTTTGCTTTTCTAACTTTATCAGGTATGGTTTACTCTATGATTGGCTACTGCCCAACTAGACTGCAGTCTGGATGAAGTGTAACAGTTCGAAACTGAGTTATGACAACTCTGAGAAGATTGGGAAGATGCTAAATTATTCCTTCCTAAGAGATGGGGTACTTTTTTTTTTTTTTTTACTGAAGTGCCAAGTATACAATTTGGGATGATCCTAGACCCTAAGGCTTTCAGTGAAAAATATCTTATTATTTGGCTTCTCTCCACTGTAGACCAATCTATTTTTGCTGCTGTATTTTAAATACTAATGTCACGTTCCTTTGTGTGGGTATTTTTGGCTTATTTTTTTGATGTAACTTTGTAGTGCTTGTTCATGATCTTTTCATAGTTTTATGATTAAGTTATTGTTGATACTGATTTTTTTTCTAGTGTTAACTACTGAGAACTGGCTTGTGGGCTGGGATTTGGCATGTAGGTATCTGCCACTTCTAATCTTTCTTTTCTCCCTGCTTCTTTCCCTCTCTTCTTCTTCCTTTCCATAATATAATCCATACAGGAGATGAGATAATTGTACAGCAATATAACTGCTACTACCAGTAATTTTATAACTGGGAATATCCTATGTTTCTGGGAGTATTTCTGAAGCAGACATTTCACTCACATCTATTGGGTGCTTTTGGTCTATCAAATTCAGAGATTATATCATTGAATTTGGAGCAGTAATTTGATACAACCAATCCTATTTGTGTACTTATTTTAGGAAAGAGTGACCTTGTCAGCACCAATTTTGTGTTAGATATTTCAGGAAGACCAACTATATTATGGAGTTTTTGGTGCACTCTGAGCTTGGTTATTTGCTTGCAGATGTTTAATTATCCAGCTAGGTAACTTCATCAATGCTGGCGGTGTTTAACCTCCAATCAGTGACCTTCCTATGGCACACATGACGTTCAGTTCAATTTGTCATTTAACTCACTATTTCATTCTGAAGTAATTGTACAATCTCGGCCAAGCCTTTGTGAACATAAGTGTAGAGAATTGGCAGTAGACCTCTGCTTATAGCATTGTAAGTTCACCGAAGAAGCGGGAAAGATCAATTTAAAAAAAATGTTAAGATTTTTCTGTCTAAGCAAAGTTTCTTGATAAGAAGCCAGTGGAATCTTGGAATAGTTTTAATAATTCACAGACTTTTGTCAGTTTTCATATCAGCAAGCCAAACTCTATTTCGTGCATTTCACCTAGAAACAATAGGTAAATTGTTTCATGCCAGGCATTTTCTCTAGAAAACCAGCTTTTAAAAAAGTAATTGTAAGACATCTCTGTATTTGTTGACATCTAGTTTATAATGTAATTATGTCTCTGTTGTACGAACAGTCTGAAATCTTTGGGCTGCTATTTTCTACGATCACTTTTTAAAAATTATCTGCTGTTTTTCCATTTTAAAATAATGCTGTAAACAGAATAAAAATAGATGTGAGCAATGATAGACTTCAAGCTATGGTAGAAAAAGTTACATCTGTCAGAGAAATTACTATTGCCTCTGGGTATATTTCATATCCATTGGAATTGGCATCTTCCATGAATGTAATACCATTCAATACAAACTGGTCTTGCTAGGAATCTTGTTTTGGTGGATGGAAATGTCTCCAAACAGCTCAAAGTAATACTAATAAGGGATACACATTCTAATGTCTGAAGCCTGCAGGCCTGCTGTGCAGAATTTCTGTCATATGTCTCTTCCAAATTTAATCAGGCAACATTTGTATCGAAAGAATCTACTGTTCACAGTAAACATAGCTTAAGCAAATAAAATGTAAGGTTTATAAATACCACACCAAAGATCTGACAGAAGACATGACAGAAGTAAAAAAACACACTATTGTATTACATCTTTAACAAGAAATGTCTTTATATTTCCACATATATAATACAGATACTGCTTCTTTCCTCCATATAAATAATTA
>NW_015393929.1:10337-13035 GCF_001527695.2 Protobothrops mucrosquamatus | reverse complement strand
CTTTAGCTGAGTTGTTGATACTTCGGGATGAAATGCATGCTTTGCAAGCAACACAACAGAGCACACTCACACCGACTAAACAAAGCCGCTTCGGCCACTGACCTCGTCATCGGAGTCCTCCATAAACACAGCATGCTTGACCAGTCCTTTCTGCTGAGCCTTCTTAGGAAATATAAGTCCATATCTGTGCAGAGAAAAATCAAAATTTAATGAGTATGGTTTCACTGATTTTAGACTTTACATCCTGGCTATTGTCCAGGACCAAAAAGTACGAATAGTCCTTGACTTATGACCTCAATTGAGCCCAGCACTTCTGTTGCTAAGCGAGACAAGTTGTTAAGTGAATGTTGCCCCATTTTATGACCTTTCTCGCCACTGTTGTTAAGTGAAGGCAGGACAGGAAGCAATGGATGGCAACTAACCTAGGAGAGAAGCAACCGAGAATTAAGGAGAAACTTCCTGACCGTTAGGACAATTAAACAGTGGAACTCCTTGCCTCCAGAAGCTCCAATTGGGATCAATTGTGGTTGTAAGTTGAGGACTACCTGTATTCTACCGCTCGCTCTCTCTCTCTCTCTCCATCCGTCTGTCCATCCGTCTGTGTCTGTCTGTCTGTCTGTCTGTCTGTCTGTCTGTCTGTCTGTCTGTCTGTCTGTCTATCTATCTATCTATCTCTAGTATACTATCTATCTCTACAGTATCATCCATCTATCTATCTTTCTTATATAGAGAGTCTACTTTAACAAAGAGAAGGACTAGGGGGGACATGATAGCAGCGTTCCAATATCTCAGGGGCTGCCACAAAGAAGAGGGAGTCAAGCTATTTTCCAAAGACCCTGAAGGCAGGACAAGAAGCAACGGATGGAAACTAACCAAGGAGAGAAGCAACCTGGAACTAAGGAGAAACTTCCTGACAGTGAGAACAATTAACCAGTGGAACAACCTGCCTCCAGAAGCGGTGAATGCTCCAACACTGGAAGTTTTTAAGAAGAGACTGGACAGCCATTTGTCTGAAATGGTATAGGGTTTCCTGCCTGAGCAGGGGGCTGGACTAGATGACCTCCAAGGTCCCTTCCAACTTATTATTATTATTATTATTATTATTATTATTATTATTATTATTATTATTATTATTATTATTATTTTATTTATTTATTTATTTATTTATTTATTTATTATTTGTTTTACCAATGGTTAACTGACAGAGGTTATAGAAAGTTGGAAATATGAGAAAATGTTGATTATATGAGGAAGAGCTATAGCGGATTAGTAAATATTTTGATGGTTATACAATTAATGTCAATGTGGAAAATCCTATTTTTAACAATATGATTGCTCTTTCCTAAAGGAAAATTAGAATATTTCGGATGTGTGATGCGACACCCAGAAAAATACGGCACACTCCATTTAATCCTGCAGGGAAAGATTGAAGGGAAACGAGGTCCAGGCAGAAGAAGAACATCGTGACTTCAAAATCTAAGGGACCGGTTTGGACAAAACTCAGCAGCACTTTTTCGTGCGGCTGCTGATAAAAAACAGGGTCGCCAACTTGATCACCAATGTCCGATAATGGATATGGCACAAGAAGAACAAGAAGTATATGATTGTATTTAGATTACTATGAATGTGATGATTATTATATTCTAATATTTTTATACCTAGACAACACACGGCTCAATATATTATTATTATTATTATTATTATTATTATTATTATTATTATTATTATTATTATTACTGCAGCTGTTAAATTAGTCACATGGTTGTTAAATGAATCTGGCTTCCCCACTGCTTTTCAGACG
This sequence comes from Protobothrops mucrosquamatus, assembly GCF_001527695.2. Lineage (NCBI taxonomy): Eukaryota > Metazoa > Chordata > Lepidosauria > Squamata > Viperidae > Protobothrops > Protobothrops mucrosquamatus. The sequence goes on along the minus strand of NW_015393929.1, from coordinate 11,234 downwards.
GTCGTAAAGGGGATCATGTCACCGTCGTAAATAGGAGTCAGTTGCCAAGCATCCAAATTTTGATCATGTGACCATGAGGATGCACGCTGCAAGGGTGAAAAAAATGGTCATAAATCACTTTTGTTTCAGTGCTGTTGAAACTTTGAATGGTCACTAAATGGACTGTTGTAAGTCAAGGACTGCCTACATAGGCAGAGTTTCGTTCACCTATTTTTCTCCTTGCAATTAAGAGGTTTTACTTTATCTGATCGATTGTTTGATTTTAAAACACTGAGTAACTTGCGATGGGTATACAAACGCATGTGATAAATACATACATGGATGGAAACTAACCAAAGAGAGAAGCAACCTAGAACTAAGGAGAAACTTCCTGACAGAACAATTAACCAGTAGAACAACCTGCCTCCAGAAGTTGTGGATTGCTCCAAACTGGAAGTTCTTAAGAAGAGACTGGAACAACCATTTGTCTGAAATGGTATAGTTTCCTGCCTGAGCAGGGGGTTGGACTAGATGACCTCCAAGGTCCCTTCCAACTGTTATTCTATTCTATTCCATATTGTTCTATTGTTGTATTCTGTATATTCTATTCTATTCTCTATTCTACTTTATAGTCTAGTCTATAGTCTATTCTATTCTAATTATAGATTTATTCTTATATTCTATTCTATTCTTCTATTTTATTATTATTATTATTATTATTATCAGGGCTTTTTTTCAGCCGGAACGCGGCGGAACCGCGTTCCGGCACCTTTTTCCGGGCCGGCCGCACCGGGCGCAACATCTGGGGGGGCGCGCTCGCACTCGCAGCTCTCTGCCCCTGCCTGGCTCACAACCGCGGCCATAGGGAGGCTCGGTCGGCGCGCCCCTGGCCCGTTTCCTAGGCGACCCTGCCCGAGC
>NW_015393929.1:0-8452 GCF_001527695.2 Protobothrops mucrosquamatus | reverse complement strand
CCAGGCTCGTGTACCCTCCCGAGCTGCCAGTACCAGCCAGGAGGGGCACGGATCCAACAAACATGTGGTTGCATTCAGCCTACCCAGGACCCTGTCCACGTCGTCGGGAGCAACAGAGTCAAACTCCTCCCATGCAACCGTCTCAAGACCTGCTTCCGTCTCCTCCCCCTGGGCCAACCAGTCGGTATCCAAGCCTTCTATTCTATTCTTCTATATTCTATTCTATTCTATTCTGTTGTTCTGTTCTGTTCTATATTCTATTATATTCTATTCCATTCCATTCTATATTGTTCTATTCTGTATGTTCTATTCTATTCTCTAGTCTAGTTTATAGTCTATCGTCTATAGTCTATTCTATTCTTATTCTTACTATTCTTATTCTATTCTTCTATTCTTCTTTCTATTCTAATTCTAATTCTATTCTATTCTTACATCTTACCTCACTACGATTTCTTAATTCACAATGTAGAAGCACCTTTGCTGGCTGAATATTCTGGCAGTTGTTTGTCAAATTTGGCAACATCAAGAAACGTGGATTTCAACTCCCAGAGTTCCCCAGCCAGCCATTTTCCTAGCTGCCTATTACAGGTAGTCCTCACCTTACAACAGTTCATTTAGTGACCATTCCAAGTTACAGTGGCACTGAAAAAAAGAGATTTATGACCCTTTTTCACCCTTAGCAACATCCCCACAGTCATGTGATCAAAATTCAGATGCATAGCAACTGGTTTATTATCTATGACAGTTGCAGCTTAGCTGTGACTGTAAGTCAAGGAGCACCTGTGTTATTAATGCTTTAACCAGAAAACGGCAGTCGGGATGTCAATTTGAACTATAGTATTATGTTGCAGGATCCCATCTGGGTCGGTCCCCGGAACCAGAGGCGTTGGTCTTCCGAGCTTTTGGAACCGTGCCGGAGCGAACTTCTCTTTGAGTATATTATTCTGGCTGTTTGCACCGTCAGCCAGATGTTTAGACTGGATTTGGCATTTTTATCTACCTATCAAGTGCTTGTGGTTAGTATTATTAGCCCTGGTGGCGCAGTGGTTAGAATGCAGTACTGCTTCTGCTGACTGCCGACTGTCAGCAGTTCAATCCTGACCGGCTCGAGCATGACTCAGCCTTCTGTCCTTCCGAGGTCGGTAAAATGAGGACCCAGATTGTTGGGGGCGAATAGGCGGACTCTGTAGACTGCTTAGAGAGGGCTGTAAAAGCACCGTGAAGCGGTATATAAGTCTATGTGCTGTTGCTTAGGGAGGGAGGGAGAAAAAGAGAAGGGGAAGTTAAGGAAAGAAGAAGGAAGAAGGAAAGGAAGGAAGGAAGAAGGGAAGGAAGGAAGGGAGAGAAGAGGAAGTTAAGGAAGGGAGAAGGGAAGGAAGGAAGGAAGGAAGGAAGGAAGGAAGGAAGGAAAACAAGAAGGAAGGAAGCCGTGATGTCGCAGTGGTTAGAACACAGTATTGCCGGCTGATTCTGCCCACAGCCAGGAAGTTCGATCCTGACTAGCTCAAAGTGGACTCAGCCTTCCAAGGTCGGTAAAATGAGGACCCAGATTGTTGGGGGCAAATAGGCCGACTCTGTAAACCGCTCAGAGGGGGCTGTAAAAGGCTGTATAGAGCGGTATGTAAGTCTGGGTGCTATTGGCATTGCTATTCTTATTATTACTGAATAAGACAGTTGGGGCGCATCACAATTATTTCTTTTCAGGAAAACAACTTGGGAAGTGTCCACCGAGGTGAATATTAACTAATTTTTTAAACAGAAAAGAGGAGCGTGGGGGGGGCGCATCCGTCAGGGCAATGGGGGTTAGTTATTTTTTTATATAATTGTTGCTTATTTTATTATTGTTGATATTATCATATTATTATTATTGAACAAAGGAAGCTTCAACCCAGGCAAATCTTTCTCTCCTCTGTGTGTGTGTGTATCTATCTACACAAACACAGAGAATATAAAGAATTCATTTTGAATTTCTTGAAAAGCTCAACCCAGCCAAATCTTATTTTTTAAAATAATAATAATAAAATGATGATGATGATGATGATAATAATAATAATATAATAATAATAATAATAATTAATAATAATAATTAATAATAATTAATAATAATAATAATAATAATAGGAAAAGAGCAGTGGGTGGGATCAGCATGGGGGGGAACTTTAGTGTTGCTGTGATGAAAACAGCCATCATTAACAGGATATTATTATGGACTGTATTTTTCCATTTTTTTCTTTTTAATCTGATTTTAAAACCGCGGAGAAGGGGGCCAAGCCCAAGTTCAGCAACCGGCGTCTCGGACTCCTGTAGAATTTAATCATAAGATTAATTATGCAATTATAATTCATTAATCTCCTCCTGTGGAATTTAACCTCAAAAGACTTTATTGCAAATATTGCAAATATTTTTTTCATCTCCGCACAGAACCAAAGCAAACCTCCCCATTGGGGAGGGGGGGATGGAAATACCCCCCCAACTGTGGAAACCGACCCCTCCCCACCGAAAAGCCCTATGGGGGGGGATGTCCCAGGATTGGGGGGGGGAGGCCTAGCTCGCCCCCCCACCTCGAGACCCCCGGAATGCCGGCCTGGGGGGGGCTTCTCGGGACCTCCCCCTCCCCCTCCCCCACCTCGGGCCTGGAGCCCGAGTAGGCCGCGAGGCCCCACGAGGCTTTCCCGCCGCCTCCCTCCGCCCCCTCCCACCGCGGCCGCCGTCTGCCCATGCTCAGAGGCCCCCCGCCGTCCGTCGCCGACGCCCAGGCCGGGCTTACTGTTTTCCGGGCGCCGCCATCTTGGGAGGCCGCGATTGCGCCACGCCCCCTCCAAGCCCCGCCCTCGCCCCGCCTTCCTTCTTGCTCTGCACGCGCCCTGAGGGATCCTTCGCTCACTCGCTGGCTCCACCCCTTCTCGGGGGGGGGGGGGGGGGGAGGGGGGGNGGGAGGCGTTCTGCGCATGCCCAGCCAGCGCGCCCTGTCCGAAGGTGGGGGTGAACTAGAGAAGTTTCTTCCCCCTCCCCCGAAAAAAAGGGGGTCCTATTCTGAGATTTGAATTTGAATTTAATTAACTAAATTTTAATTTTTTTAAAATTTAATTAATTTATAATTGCTTTTTTTTTAGTTTTGGAAAGCAAGGTCTGCCAAACGAGGAAACTGGTTTTTTTTTATTTAATTTCGAAATGTGCGTTTGAAAAGGTTTAATTTGAGAGGAAATGATATTTTTATATATCTGTCTCCATCCATCCATTCGTCCCTCCTTTGATCTATCATCTACCTACCTACCTATCATTTATCTTTTATCATTTCATCTCTCTTTATACACACATATATATATTATCTATCTGCCTGTCAATCTATCACCCAACTATCTATCTATCTATCTATCTATCTATCTATCTATCTATCTATCTATCTATCTATCTATCTATCTATCTTTTCTGTCTGTCTCTATCTGACTATCCGTCCGTCCGTCCGTCCATCCATCCATCCATCCATCCATCCATCCATCCATCCATCTATCTATCTATCTATCATCTATTTTTCTATCTCTATCATCCATCTATCATGTACCTATCATCCATCCATCTATCATGTATGTGTTTCACTTTGAGAGCGGGCAACTAAATTTCATTTTGATGTGTGCCATTGTGCCCACAGTATAAAAATGACAATAAAGATTATCTTATCTTATCTTATCTTATCTTATCTTATCTTATCTTATCTTATCTTATCTTATCTTATCTATCTATCTATCTATCTATCTATCTATCTATCTATCTATCTATATCATCTACCTATCATCCATCTATCTGTCTATCTATCATCTATCTATCATCTATCCTATCTATATCACCTGTCATCTATCTAACTAACTAACTATCATCTATCTATCATTTATCATCCATCATCTATCTATGTATCTATCACTCACTCAACAAATATCTCGCTTAGCAACAGTTGGGCTCAACTGGCGTCCTAAGTGGAAGACTGCCTGCATTTTACATAAAATGGCCTTGTTTCTTGGTGGACAATACTCTCCGCACTGAGCACAACTCCATGGTTGATGCAACTAGTAGTAGTCACACCTTGGACACTCCATGCAGTAAATTAAAACAATCCTGTTTTTCTGGTGCAGGTGCCCTGGGGTGCTTCTTCAGACAATGGGTCACCTGGTGTGTAGGCCTCATGTTATGCATTGTGAGGTTTGCACCTGCAGCTCTGGCTTCTGTGCGCTTGAGGCTTAGCTTTGGGGGGAGGAGGTGTGGGTTCTCCTGCCCTGATGGTCTCTGGGCACCCCTTGTCCTCAGGTGTGCTGGCTCACCTGCTTCTCTTCTTCCTGGAGAAGATGGGGTTTTCTGGTCAATGTCACTGCAATGCATCGGTGAATCAGCTGAGGCTGTAGGCCAGGGTTGGTCAACCTCAGCTCTTTGAAGATAGGTGGACTTCAACTCCCAGCATTCCCCATCCATCTTAGAGCATAACTGGCTGGGGAATTCTGGGAGTGGAAGTCCACCCCTCTTAAAGCAGGCTGGCTGGGGGATTCTGGGAACTGAAGTCTACCCACCTTCAAGTGGCGAAGGTTAAGAACCATTTGCTGTGAGGTCTTCTCCAAAGTGCTCCTGCTTAGTCAGAAAACACCTCCATGCTCACCCAATTAGGCAAACCGCCTCCATAATTGCAGCAGATGAGTGATGCAACCCCTACTCGGTCTATTCCTTCCCTCTCCCCCCCACCCCCGGTCTGCTCACTTTGGTCCTAAGTTCCCATGTCTCAAAATGTACAGAATTCAGAATAGAGCTGGAAGGGACCCTGGAGGTCTTCTAGTCCAACCCCCTGCTCAAGCAGGAGACCTTATACCATTTCCGACCAGTCTCTTCTTAAAAACCTCCAGTGATGGAGCACCTACAACCTCTGGAGGCAGGTTGTTCCACTGGTTAATTGTTCTCACTGTCAGGAAGTTTCTCCTTAGTTCTAGGTTGCTTCTCTCTTTGATTAGTTTCCACCCATTGCCCTTCCTTCCCTCTTTCCTTATAATTTTCCCTTCCTTCCTTCCTTCCTTCTTTCCTGCCTTCCTTCCTCCCTCCCTCCCTGCCCCTACAATCATTGGTCTGGAAGGGACCTTGGAGGTCTTCTAGTCCAACCCACTGCTCAGACAGGAGACCCTATACCATTTCAGACAAATGGCTGTCCAGTTTCTTCTTAAAAACTTCCAGTGTTGGAGCATTCACAGCTTCTGGAGGCAGGTTGTTCCACTGGTTAATTGTTCTCACTGTCAGGAAGTTTCTCCTTAGTTCTAGGTTGCTTCTCTCCTTGATTAGTTTCCATCCATTGCCCTTCCTTCCTTCCTTCCTTCCTTCCTTCCTTCCTTCCTTCCTTCCTCTCCCTCCCTCCGTCACTCCCTCCCTCCTTCCTTCCTCCCTCCCTCTCTCTCCCTTCCTTCCTTCCTTCCTTCCTCCCTCCCTCTCTTCCTTCCTCCCTCCCTCCCTTCCTCCTTCCTTCCTCCCTCCCTCCCTCTTCCTTCCTTCCTTCCTTCCTTCCTTCCTTCCTTCCTTCCTTCCTTCCTTCCTTCCTTCCTTCCTTCCTTCCTCCCAGCCCCTACAATCATTGGTCTGGAAGGGACCTTGAAGGTCTTCTATTCCAGCCCCCTGCTCAGGCAGGAGACCCTACACCATTTCAGACAGGTGACCCCCTTCTGAGAAGCCGTCAAGGGGCAAGCCAGATTCACTTAACGACCGCGTTCCTCATTTAACAACCGCGCTGATTCACTTAACAACCTTGGCAAGGAAAGTGGGGCCAAAACGCACTTAACAAATTTCTCACTTAGCAACACACAGTTGGGGCTCCACTGCCGTCGTAAGTCGAGGACCACCTGCACGTGAGCACTTTTTCCCATTTCATTAAAAGCCGCTATTTGTTTAGAGCTGCTTGACAGCAGCTCCCCAGCCTTCTCTGCATCAGACGGAGATTGCAAAATTTATTTCCAGAATTTATCGTTTCTCTCCCTGCCGTCGTCCCGATATTAAACCCCCACCCCCCCACCCCGGCTCTCGAGGCGGCCGATAATCAAAAGGATCGCCCGTTGTAATAACACCACAACATATTTATCGGGAAGCGTCGTAATCAGCTTGTAATCTCCAATTACAAAACGGCTGGCCAGATAAGACCTTGTGCTTTGTCAGAAAGGGGGCGACAAGGATTTTAATTTCCCCCCAATTTTATTAAAAAAAACAAACAAATGAGGCTGCCGAAGATAGCGTGAGCGGGGCTGACATCTCCGTCCACCAGCCAGTGGGAAAACTCCTCGTTCCCTTCCAGAGGCGGTTAGGTTGGGGAGGAAAGGAAAAGCTCCCCCTTCCTTCTCCCGTCAAAATCGGAATAATTTCTCCAAAGCTGCTAAGGGGTGCGAATCTTTTGCAGGGCCCAACTCCTTTCAACGCTGACCTTTGTGGGTCAGCCGCTTTTTCACCTCCCTGCCTTGTACCGCAAATTCTCCCTCTCTTTCTCTCTCTCATTCTTTCCCTATCCAAACGTTTCCGAATTAAAGTCGAGAAACTATCATTCCCAGCTGGGAAATCAGGCGCGCCGCACGCTGAATGAAGGCAGTGAACTTGGGGAGGGTGGTGGTGGGGGGCTGCAACTTGGATCGAGCGGTTAGAGAACAGAGGCGGACCGGAGAGACGAGATTTGGGACGAGCGGATGGACTGAGACAAGGTGGGCGTCCAAAGGGCCGAAGCCGAGCTGCCCATGCTGCTGTGGTGCTGAAGTTTCTTGGACATTTCGATCAGGGACAAGCAGGTGCACGTCCAGTTGTAAAGGTACTCCAGTGGAGCCGAGCCGAACCTCCAGACCGCTTTCCTGCGTGCGCCTAGTTGGGTTTCGGAAAGACAGAGACACACGTCCCAGATTAGTGGAGGTTTTTAAGAAGAAGAGACTGGAGAGTCACTTATCTGAAAAGGCTATAGGTTCTCCTGCTTGAGCAAGGGGGCTGGACTAGAAGACCTCTAAGGTCCCTTCCAGTTCTATTCTATTCTATTCTATTCTTTCTATTCCATATTTTCTATTCTATTCTATTCTATTCTATTCTATTCTATTCTATTCTATTCTATTCTATTCTATTCTATTCCATTCCATTCCATTTTATTCCATTCTATTCTATTCTATTCTATTCTATTCTTTTAATTCCATATTTTCTATTCTATTCCATTCCATTCCGTTCTATTCCATTCTATTCCATATTTTCTATTCCTTTCTTATTCTATTCTATTCTATTCTATTCTATTCTATTCTATTCTATTCTATTCTATTCTATTCTATTCCATATTTTCTATTCTATTCTATTCCATTCCATTCCATTCCATTCCATTCCATTCCATTCCATTCTATTCTATTCTATTCTATTCTATTCTATTCTATTCTATTCCATATTTTCTATTCTATTCTATTCTATTCTATTCTATTCTATTCTATCAATAAAAAAAAACCATTTGATGGTCTCTGTACCCCCCCTGGGGTCTCCAGGCCTGCTGGCAGAACCCCCTCCTCAGGGCCCTTTGGAAGAGGGTCCAAGTGGGGGCCAATTCTATCTCTGCAGGGTTGATGTTCCACAGGGAGGGAGCCACCATGGAGAAGGCCCTTCTTCCTGGTCCCACCAAAGAGACCTCCTTAAAGGAGGGGGCCCATAACATGCTAGAGTGCCAAGGGTCAGTCTTATCTCTCTGGGGTTGATGTCCCACAGGGAAGAAGCCACCATGGAGAAGGTCCTTCTTCTAGGTCCAACCAGGTGGACCTCTTTGAGGGAGGGGACCCATAACCTCTTATTTCCAGTCTTATCTCGGCAGGGATGATGTCCCACAGGGAGGGAGCCACCACGCAGAAGGTCCTTCTTCTTGGTCTCACCAGGTGGACCTCTTTGAGGGAGGAGACCCATAACATCTTATTTCCAATCTTATCTCCGCAGGGATGATGCCCCACAAGGTGGGAGCCACCATGGAGAAGGCCCTTCTTCTAGGTCCCACCAGATGGACCTCCTTAAGAGAGGGGACCCATAACGTCTTATTTCCATTCTTATCTCTGCAGGGATGATGTCCCACAGGGAGGGAGCCCCCACGGAGAAAGCTGGGTCCCACCAGATGGACCTCCTCAACGGAGGGGACCCTTAATGTCTTATTTCCAATCTTATCTCCACAGGGATGATGTCCCACAGGGAAGAAGCCACCACAGAAAAGGCCCTTCTTCCTGGTCCCACCAAAGAGACCTCCTTAGGATAAAATGATTAAGAAAATATATCATTTTCTTTTAGAACAGACAATGTATGAAGAACAGGTTAAGGAGACCATGTTAACTTGGAGTAGGGATTTTGGTTTTAGTATTGACCTACATATTTGGCAAGAACTGTGGGAAAGAAATAGGAAACTCACCTTAGCTACCTCGTATAAGGAAAATCTCTACAAGATGTTCTA
>NW_015393928.1:22828-27851 GCF_001527695.2 Protobothrops mucrosquamatus | reverse complement strand
ATCTTTCCCAACATCAGGTCTTTTTTACCTTCAGGATCTGTCCTTCCAAAAGACTTGCTTTAGGATCAACTGACTGGATGGATCTCCTTGCAGTCCAAGGGACCCTCAAGAGTTTATTTTTATTTCTCTCTCTCTCTCTCTCTTCTTGTCTCTAACTAGGGCTTGTCTCTGCCCCTGGGTCTCTCAGTTACTTCCAAGTTCTGCCTGTGGACTTTGCTTCTCCTTCCAGACGTGTTGCCTGCCGATGCTGGGGGGAAAATTACATTTTCTCCCCACCTATCTGCTCGGACATCTTTTAGCTTTTATCCCAGGGCTTCCCAAATTACCCCAAATTGGGCCAAAGTGGTTTTTCTTTGGGCAATGTCACACAAGTTCATTACACAATCACAACAGGGACACTTCAATTAAAGCATTCTGCCTACCTTGGGGCGAAAAGGTCTTTTGGATAATGGCAAAAAAAAAAAAAAGGGTTGGGAAATATTGCTTTTTTTCTACAAAGCCTACAAGCCACTGGAGGTGAATTCTAGGGAGATTCCTTTGATGCTCTGACTGCCAAACAGAAGAAAAACTAGATTTGTTATATATATATATATATATATATATATATAATTTTTTTTCCATTAAGCTTTATTATAAAATACAATTACGGGAAAAACAAATGTTAGAAAACTAAGAGAAAGAAAGAATTGTGCAAAGAAAGAGAGAGAGAAAGAGAAAAAAAGTGGTGACTTTCAATTTTTTCCGTGCAGCCGATTGCAAAAAAATGCAACCTCAACCGTTGGCTTTGCATTTCAAAACATTTTGATCCATTTCTGTAAGAAGAACACCATGCCAATCTTCAAAAATCTAGAATCAAAGTTTCATATATATATATATATATTTCAGTTTCAAGCAAAAAGTCCAGAAGTGGTTTCCAGGTTAAAACAATCCTGGATAAATGTTATTCTTTAATTAAAACGTTCAGTTTTGCCCTCTCCGTTATTTATTTATCTAGTAAATGTATATGCTGCCCATTTCCCTGACCAAGCAACTCTGGGAGGTTTAGTGGAACATAAAAAGATAGATAGAAAAGCAATTTAAAATTTAAAATTATCCAAACTCCCCAAAACCTCTTAATTCTATCGCCTTTATCATCCATTCTTCCATTCATGCGTCTCTCCATTTTTGTGCGTATACAATTCTTGCCGCCATTATCATACAGAACAACAAAGGACCAAATTTTCTTTCGGGTTCCTTAGCGATCAAACCAAAAAGGAAAACATCTAGTTTCAATTTCATATTTATTTTAAGACTCTTCCGAATGAAAGTAAAAATCTGATCCGAGTGTTTCTTTGCTTTATTACAATTCCACCGGAGATGATAAAACACGTCCTCTTTGCATTTCCAGCCTATGAACGCCTTTCCACATTTTTGACAATGTCTTGGGTGTTAAATGCCATCATCTTATTAAAATTCTCTTTCGAAGGATAATACAGTGTAAATCTCAACCTTAGCAAAACAAAAAAAACCCACCACATTTATCTCTGCAATTCAATTTCAAATTTGCTTTCTGTATCCTCAAAACCACGGCTTCTCCTATCTAGGTTAAATATTTTAATTGTAACTATTTGAACCCATGACACATCCATCCTCCCAACCCCATTTTCTTCTTTCAACTCCAAATTAAGTTCACCTTTAGTAAAAAGAGCGAGATGGGCAGCAATCCAACTTAATAAATACAATTAAATCAATACAACGTAGTATTTCACCATTGGTCCCCCAAATTGGTTTTATTACAATTGTTTTTATAAAATAATGCTCCTTAGAGTGACAACTAAAAAGCTATTTTAGGAGAAAGCCTTTTCGTTTAGCAGAAAACCTTCGCCCTCACTCTACACTCAGATATTCAGATATTCCCCACTATTTCAATTCTTGTTTTGCATTTAATCCTAATAGCGTGCCTAACAAAACGATTCTTAAAATTTGCATTGCCTTTGGCTTTATCATAATACCACCTTAATTTAGTATTTTATCGTATATTTTACTGTGCACATATATATCTCTATCTCTATCTCTATCTCTATCTCTATCTCTATCTCTATCTCTATCTCTATCTCTATCTCTATCTCTGTCTATCTATCTATCTATCTATCTATCTATCTATCTATCTAATCTATCTAATCTATATATTTATATCTATATATATACAGATTATACATAATACACAAATATGTTTAAGTAGAACATCAAATATATATATAAATATATATACATATGTACAGTGTGTTTATATATGTATAAAACATACGTAAAATGTGTTTTATATATGTATATATAAAACAGATTATACATACATACACAAATATGTTTGAATAGAGCATCAGCAAATACACACACACACATATTGCTGATGCTCTATTTAAATGTATTTGTTTATGTATGTATTGTGTGTTTTATTATTGTTGTATATCAGCGATTGCGTGAGCTCTGTAGATGTGATACACTAATATAAAATAATCAGATAATCATGCCACATGTAGGCAAATCATGCCCCTCCAAATTTAATAACCGCTTATTCTTCAACTTATTCTTCATCCAAGCAAAACAGCAAGCATCAAAATACAATTTTAAATCTGGTAGATCCAATCCTCCTCTCTCTTTAGCATCCTGCAACAATTTATATTTAATTCTCGTTTTTCTTCCCCTTTGAAATACCTTTGTTTAAGGAAAACATCCGTAATCAGATAGTGGTAATGTCTGGAATAAAAAAACGAGATCTCAGGTAACATATTCATCTTGATTACGAAATTTCAATCTGGTAAAGAAAGTTGTAATTATACCTTTATACTGAAATACCTTTTTTAATATCTTTCCAGTCACATCATTGTTCTCTTTCATCATGTTTTCATTTTTTTTAATAACTTAGAATTTGTATTAGTCGATATAACGTCAAGGTATTTCCCCCTTTTTCCCCCCTACACTTTAAATTCTGACTTTGTCGTCAATATTTACCGATCCTGTACAGTCATATTCTTAACCAAGAGTTTTGTTTTCTGATTATTTTATCTTAAAACAGTCCAAAGCAGCATTCAACTTCTCCATTAAATATTCCATTCCATTTTGAAGATGTTGCAAAATCAAAACTAAATGATCAGCAAAGAATCTTGATTTCTACGTTTATGCGTTTCGTTTTTAATCTCCAAACCCAATATTTTCTCATCCTCTCTAATGTCTCTCATCAAAATTTCCAAGCTAAACTAAAAAAATAAAAGGGCATCCTTGTGTTTTACCCTTTTGAATTGCACACGGCTTGGTGAATTCTCCACTAACAATAATATCAGCCTGCCAGGATGTACAAAATGACTTATTTCGTTATTTTTATTTATTTATTCAACATATATATTGCTTTAATACCTTGAATAAAATTTCTCCGTATCTGGAGAAGTCCGTATTTCCCAAAACTTTAAACATACAGGAAAATTTAAATTGCGAAAAGCTTTCTCCGCTTCCCAAAATATTAATCTTGCTTCTTTTCCTGTCAATGTTATTATTATTGTAAATATTCAATCACATCCAAGACTTGTCATGTTTTCTTTTAACTACCTTTTTGGGGAAAAATCCAGTTTGATCCTTATGAATAAAGGTTTGCAAAAAAATCTTCTTTAATCTTTTAGCCAATATTGCAGTCAAATGGTTGTTTAACAATGAAATAATTGTGTAGTCTTTTTATTGTTAAATTTTGAGGCTTTGGGGTTTTTTTTTTTGCAATAAAGCCATACGAGAATGAAGCATTTCAGATCCTTGCCAGACAGAGTTCATTACAGTCTTAAGTGGTTAAATGTTGGTTGCCTTGAATTACTTATAAAGCAATAAAGGCAGGAGAGAAGAAACATCTAAATAAAATAAAAACAAAATAAAAAAGTGATCCTCAAACCACTTGTAGTATTGACCCAAAAGTCCATCCGCTCCTGGAGCTTTACGTATTTCATTTTTTCTAACGGCATCTGATATTTCAACGGTTGTTATAGTATGGATATTTTTGTAGAAAGCATCTATCGTTTCCCAAATCAGATTCCTGCTTTTTATTCAAATGGGTGTCAGAATTGTGAAAGGACCAAAAGAGCATGCTTTTTGCAAGAATCCTTGTGGTTTGTTTGTTTGCTGGCTTCAAGGCAGCCTAAACCTTGCTTGCATCCATTATTTCTTTATTGTTTCATTTGAAACGTAGCTTAGTGAGCGTAGGATTTTGCACAACTGAGATACGGTGTGTGTGTGTGTGTGATCATTTTGATCTCTCATCCAGGGAAGAACCGAAGACAATATTTCATTTTTCCTAAACAGCAACAAGGTAGGAACAATCTGGAATCATAAACCTGGGATCTTTGAAAAAATAAGCAAATATATTTCCAGCCTGCAAAACAAAACAAAGCAGTCCACTATGGCTTGCAAATTCAGCCGGACAATTACGAGGCACAAGATCTGCCATTCTTTCGGCTTTTCAATTATTGTTTGATTGGTTTAGTAAATCTATATTTTAATGCTCGGTGGTCAAATTGGTTCATAGTCTGCAGGGGGTGGGGGGGATTATGAATTACCGTTGGCAGCATTGGTTTTATAAATTTTTTAAAAGCCCAATCTAGAAAACATACAATTTTTATTATATATTTTTTTTAAAAAAAAAACTCTTTGTGGCCCAATGAAATGGATTGGGATTTCAGCTCACGCAAAATGAGCTGTTGATAGCCGAGAAGGAAGAACGAGGTTTTAAATTTGATTTACGTTCAGAAAATGAAGTGTAGTGGAACCATTTGTCTGGAACAGAATGGGGTCTCCTGCTTGAGCAGGGGCTGGACTAGAAGATCTCCAAGGCCCCTTCCAGCTCCCTTCTGATTGATTGATTGATTGATTGATTGGAATGGCATAGGGTCTCCTGCTTGAGCAGGGGCTGGACTAGAAGATCTCCAAGGCCCCTTCCAGCTCCCTTCTGATTGATTGATTGATTGATTGATTGATTGGAATGGCATAGGGTCTCCTGCTTGAGCAG
>NW_015393928.1:18245-22027 GCF_001527695.2 Protobothrops mucrosquamatus | reverse complement strand
TCCAAAAGTTGGAATTGATTGAACTTTTTAGTCCCACCAGTCTGCCATTACTACTGCAGCAACACCCACCCAATTGGCCACACGCACCCAATTGGCCACACCCACCTAGTGGGCCACGCCCACCCAGCACCCGATGATACATAAGTGGGTTTTGGGTTGCAGTTTGGGCACTCGGTCTCTAAAAGGTTTGCCATCACTGGCATAGGGTCTCCTGCTTGAACAGAGGCTGGACTAGAAGATCTCTAGCTCTATTATGATTGATTGGTTGATTGATTGATTGATTGAAACCTGCATCGTTGCTCTTCCTCTTTCCACCCGCCCCACCATGACCTTGTGGGGTACGTTGGGCTGCGAAAACTACCCAAGGAGCTTCCATAGTTGAGCAGGTGTTAGAGGTGGTCTTTCCTACATAAACAGGACCCCAGCCTCGCTCTCCTGGCTGCCTAAGGGGGAAGCAGAGCCGAATCCAGGGGAACCAGACAGGGTGCAATCTGGAGGTGGGCCGGAGGGTGTCCTTCACGTTGGAAGGGATGATTTCACCCAGCAAATCTGGCAGGCGTGGCCAAGCCGCTTAGAAAAAGACCCTTTCCTTTGGCAGAACGGGATCCCTCCCCACAGAGAGCATGATAGATAGATAGATAGATAGATAGATAGATAGATAGATAGATAGATAGATATAGATAGAAGATAGATAGATATAGATAGAAGATAGATAGATATAGATAGAAGATAGATATAGATAGAAGATAGATAGATAGATAGATAGATAGATAGATAGATAGATAGATAGATATAGATAGAAGATAGATAGATAGATAGATAGATAGATAGATAGATAGTAGCTAGATAGATATGATAGAAGATAGATAGAAGATAGATAGATATAGATAGAAGATAGCTAGATAGAAGACAGATAGAAGATATATGATAGATAGATAGATAGATAGATAGATAGATAGATAGATAGATAGATAGATACTGTAGATAGAAGATAGATATGATAGATAGAAGATAGATATGATAGATAGATATACATAGATAGCTAGATGATAGCTAGATAGGTATAGCTATAGATAGAAGATAGCTAGCTAGCTAGCTAGCTAGCTAGATAGATAGATAGATAGATAGATATACATACATAGATAGATAGATGATAGATAGATAGATAGATAGATAGAGATAGAAGATAGATAGAAGAGATATGATAGATAGATAGATAGATAGAGATAGAAGATAGATAGAAGAGATATGATAGATAGATAGATAGATAGATAGATATAGATAGAAGATAGCTAGATAGAAGATAGATAAATGAGAGATGAGAGATAACAGACAGACAGACAGATATATGAGAGAGAGAGAGAGAGAGAGAGAGAGAGAGAGAGAGAGAGAGAGAGAGAGAGAGAGAGAGAGAGAGAGAGAGAGAGAGAGAATGAATACTGATAACATTAACTAGTTGGGTCATGAAATGACTGCAAGAAAACTACCAAACTCAGAGAGCACCAAAGATGCTATAATCCTCCTCCTCCTTCCAAACCCCACTCCCTTCTAGCACTGATGAAGTTCCCTAGTTGGTTCATAAAACGTCTGCAAGGAAACCCGCCAGCTCAGAGAGCACCAGGGACCCCACATTTCAACCCTGAGCTACGAATATTCTCCTTTGTGGATACGCTCGATGGGAGAGACAGGGAACGCTTTGGGGGCCAGGCCCCGCTGATAGGCGGGCCAAAGGGTTTCTCCCATGCAGACCTCAAGTCAATCAATCAGAATAGAGCTGGAAGGGACCTGGGAGGTCTTCCAGTCCAGCCCCCTGCTCAAGCAGGAGATCCTGTACCGTTTCAGTCCTGGGCATCTCTTTGACGGCCAATCAGCCACGCAAACGGCAGCCCGGGAAGGCCGACTCCTGCCTCGGTTGCAGATGACTTTTCACAGGCCCACAATCCAGGGGATTTAACACACACACACACACACACACACACACACACACACCTTTTTTAGAGGTGTCAGGTAGCTGAAGTGCATTCCTCAGGAATTGCTTTTGTCACTGAGCATGCAGTGCCCTCTTCCTGCCAGCAGGTATCTCTTTGGGCGAAGGTGGGGCGCAGATTCCCCCCCCCATGTCCCTCGGCCTCCTCCCTCCCTCTCCCAAGAGCCACGGCTGGACCCCCTTCCCCATTTAGCCCTCTCTGAGACCCCCCCCCTGTTCAAAAATGGGCATTTCTCTGCCAGTTCTCTGTGCTCCTTCCAGTGCCTTTGGGGGTAAGGAAATGGCCCCCTCCGGGCCATTGCTCCCAGATAGGGGGCCCACCCGATGCGTCAAACAACAGTCCCCATAATGCTCACCCGCAGGAATACGCTGGGAGGGAACCGAAGGCGTTGTAGTCCAGAGTATCTGAAGGACACGCAATGCACTGTGTGTTAATCCAGAAGCTAAGCCAGGCGTCTCCAAAACTTGGCAACTTTTAAGACTTGTGGACTTTCAACTCCCAGAATTCCACAAGCCTTAAAGTTGCCAAGCTGGCTAGGGAATTCTGGGAGTTGAAGTCCACAAGCCTTAAAGTTGCCAAGCTGGCTGGGGAATTCTACAGCAGTTCATTTAGTGACCGTTCAAAGTTACTAAGCAGCACTGGAAAAAGTAATGTGTGACTGTTTCTCACACTTACGATCCGTCGCAGTAGCCCCAGGGTCACGTGATCAAAATTCAGACCCTTGGCAACTGACTCGTATTTACGACGGTCGCAGTGATGCCCATTTGTGACCTTCGGAGAAGCAAAGTCAGTGGGGGAAACCCTTTTACTAACTCAACCACTGCAGTGATTCGCTTAACAAATCTGGCAAGAGAGGCCGTAAAATGGGGCAAAACTCACTTAACAACAGAAATGTTGGTCTCCTCTGCGGTCGTAAGGAGAGGACTGCCGGTCATCCTAAAAGAGAAACGCCAGGTTTCGGTTTTATGCTAATTTTAAGACTCTTCTGCGCGGACCGGGCCCCAATATTTCTCTGCTTCGCCCCGAGTCCCCCGAAACTCCGAGGGAGGGGAGGAATGACGCCTCTCTCTGTTGGTTTCTCTAGATGCAAAAGGGACCATCCGGGAGATTGTCCTTCCCAAAGGCCTGGATCTGGACCGGCCCAAGAGAACGCGGACCTCCTTCACCGCGGAGCAGCTCTATCGGCTGGAGCTGGAATTCCAGCGATGTCAGTACGTGGTGGGCAGAGAACGGACGGAATTAGCAAGGCAGCTCAACCTCTCGGAGACGCAGGTGAGAGAGAGGAAGGGAGGGGGGAGAGAGGGAGAGGGAGAAAGGGAGAGAGAGAGGGCAGGGGCGCTTACTCAGAGGTGACCTGAGCTGCTCAGGCCTCTGCCGTAGCATCCCAGGTGGACGAAGTCCCAGGTAAAGTCTGCCCCAGGCAGGCTCAGGTGAGCTTGAGCTGGCCTGGAGGCTAAAATGAGGGGGCTGGGGGCGAAAACACACAAAGGGTGGCTGCAGGAATTGGGTAGGTTGGATTGAATGAAGAGCAGGGGGGGGGACTCCATAGCGGGGTTCCAATATTTGAGGGGCTGCCCCAAAGAAGAGGAGGGGGTCACCCTATTCTCCAAAGCCCCTGAAGGCAGGAGAAGAAAAAACGATGGGAACTAATTAAGGAGAGGAGCAACTTGGAATAGGAAGGAAGGAAGGAAGGAAGGAAGGAAGGAAGGAAGGGAGGGAGGGAGGGAGGGAGGGCAGGAGGAAGGAAGGAAGGAATCAGAAGGGAGGGAGGGAGGAAGGAAGGAAGAGGGAGGG
>NW_015393928.1:13690-15530 GCF_001527695.2 Protobothrops mucrosquamatus | reverse complement strand
TCAAGTTTTCAGTCCACTGAGTGAAACATTTATTTATTTTTATTTATTACATTTATTTTTTCCAGTGCTGCAGCTTCGATAACGTGTCCATAAATTAGGCGTGCGTTCAAGACCATATTATCCTGTCTGAATTTTAGCTCTGGCTGCACAATCCTATGGATACAATCCACTACTCTCTCCCAAAATTGGCTAAGTGTGTAGACACTGTCAAAACACGTATTTTAAAAGAGCCTTGTCCTTATTCCCTCTCGCTAACAAAAAATCCCAAGCTTTGGGAAAAGGAGACAGGCAGAATGCAGACCTGTCAATTTATTACCTTTTTCTCTCTTCCTCCCCAAGCAGAAAAATTAAGTGCAACACCCCCCCTCCATCCAACAATTAAAAACTTCTGCTTTAGCCCCCTTCTCATCCACCGCAGTTTTTCAACTGTGGCAACTTTCAGATGGGTGGACTTCAATTCCCAGAATTCCTCCAACAGTCATCGGATTTAAGGGGACAAAACTATCACCCCCCCCCCAAGCTTGCTTTTAAGGTCCTTTACGAAGCTTGGTCAAGGATTTGTGCCACTTTAAGATGGGTGGACTTCAACTCCCAGAATTCCCCTGCCAGCATGGCTGGCAGGGGAATTCTGGGAGTTGAAGTCCACCTGTCTGAAAGCAGCCAAGTTTGAAAAAAGTAAGTTAATAGGAGTTAATAGGAGAATGTGGCTTTAATATCTTTCTTTTTTTTATTGAAAAGTTTTATAAAAGTTACAATATAAACCCCCAAACCAACCCACCCTAAACCCCCCCCTCTCCCTCCCCCACTTCCCAGAGCTGAATACAGGGTTACAAATATAATAATCATAATCTAACTAACATTAACCAACTATATAAATAACCAAGTCCATAATGTGCTTTAACTCCCCTTTAACGTAAATATAATAATCATAATTAAAACATAAACAAATTAGTATCCTAATTATTAAACAATAGAATATCCATATTGTTCAACAATACTAATACTAAAAGTAATAATAATATCATATAATTAAAACTAATAAAAATTTCACTATAATAAACTATTAATACTGATAATACTCTAAAATTTACTCATAAGCTAAATGGAACTTTTTAGTCCCATATTTGTTCTGAATATAATCTATCCATCTTCTCCAAACCGAAATGTTATCTTTCTTGTGAGTGATCCTTCAAATAGGCAGAAATCTTAGCCATTTCTGCTAAATTTGACACTTTGAGCGTCCATTCTTCTATAGTAGGCAAGCAAATCCTTCTTCCAATATTGCCCTACTAATAACCTTGCAGCTGTTATCAAATTCAACATCAAGTTAGTTTCTTTAGCATCACAGTCTGTAATAACACCCAACAAAAATAATTGTGGAGTGAACTTTCTCTTTCTCTTGAAGATCTTTTGAGTGTTCCACCAAATCTTAATCCAAAAAGCTTTTATATTTCCACAAGTCCACCAAATAGGAAAATAAGTAGCGTCCAAGCTACCAATATCTTTCTCAAAGAGTCTCCTCCTTTGTCCAGGGCTTTTGCAAAAAGAACCACAAAAAGAACCACAATTTCCGAAACGCATTTTGCACAGCAGGAAAAACGAGTGGCAGAAAGCCAGGGCACGGTCACGCGTTAGTGGAAACTGCACCACACAAGGCGAGGCAGGAACGTCCCAACCCTACAGCTGCCTCCAAGTTTACAGCAAACAGATCTGGCTGTGTGTGTGCAAACGTAACACACCCAGGGCAGGGCCAAACTGTCCTGCCGGTCTCTGGATCTGGTATAAAAACAGCCAGTTGCTGGACGCTGCCTTGCTTTCCTGCAACTCAGCGTTGTTGTTT
>NW_015393928.1:10019-13036 GCF_001527695.2 Protobothrops mucrosquamatus | reverse complement strand
AAAGCTGAGTCATGCTGGCTCAGGAATTCTGGGAGTTGAAGTCCACGAGTCATAAAGCGGCCTAGGCCAGGGGTAGGCAACCTTGGCTCTTTTATGACTGGTGGACTTCAACTCCCAGAATTCCTGAGCCAGCATGGCTCAGCTTGGAAACCTCTCTCTTTCCCCTCAGCACGGCTGGTTTCAGGAATTCTGGGAGTTGAAGTCCAGGAGTCATAAAAGAGCCAAGGTTGCCTACCTCTGGCGTAGGGGCTCCTGGGGGCTATCCCTGCCCGTAATGATTTCGTTGACAAAAAGCCAGAGGATTTGGAAAGAATTCAGGATTCAGGCCGGGCTGGCAAGGTGCCGTAACCTGGGTGGCTTAGCAGCTGGATCTTGAAATGAGTGAGAGGCGACATCTGTCAGAAATGTTTATTATCTGGAGGCAGGAAAGCTCTGAGGAGCTACAATTAGGAGAAATTGGGAAAGAAAAAGGTATTTTTTTCATTCTGGCTGAACGGTAGATCATCCCAGGTTCCTTCTATGCCGTGAAGGAGGCCGAGGGAGAACTGGCTGATGCTGGAGACACCGAGGTGGGTCCCCTTCAAAGAGGAAGCTGGGTTTAAAATCCAGGCAAGGCACCTACCAGTCACCGTCTTTCCAAGAGCCCTGAGGATCGCAGGTGTGCACATTCTAACCCCCTGGAGGCTGTCTGAAAAAGAGAGAGAGAGAGAAGGAGAGAGAAAAAGAGAGAAAGAGAAAGAAAAAGAGAAAAAGAAAAAAAAGAGAGAAAGAGACAAATAAAAAGAGAGAAAGAAAGAAGGAAAAAGAAAGAGGGGAAGAAAAAAGGAAAAAAGAAAAAGAGGAAAGAAAGAGAAAGAAAGAGAGAGAGAGAGAAAGAAAGTGGGAAAGAGAGAAAAAGAAAGAAAAAAGGAATAAAAGGGAAAAAAGAGAAAGAGAGAGAAAGAAGAAGAGAAAGAGAGACGGGGAGAAAGAAAGAAAGAAAGAAAGAAAGAAAGAAAGAAAGAAAGAAAGAAAGAAAAAGGTATAAAAAGAGAGAGAGAAAAAAGAGAAAGAAAGAGTGGGAAAGAGAAAGAAAGAAAAAAGGTATAAAAGGGAGAAAAGAAAGAGAAAGAAAGAAAAAGAGAAAGAGAGAGACAGAGGAGAAAGAAAGAAAGAAAAAGAGAGAAAGAAAGAAAGAAAAAGAGGGGAAGAAGAATGAAAGAAAAAGGGAAAAAAGAAAAAGAGAAAAGAAAGAGAAAGAAAGAGAAAGAAAGACAGAAAGAGAAAAAAGGTATAAAAAGAGAAAGAAAGAAAGAAAGAAAGAAAGAAAGAGAAAAGATATAAAAGGGAAAAAAGAGAAAGAGAGAGAAAGAAAAAGGGAAAGACGGGGAGAAAAAAGAGAGAGAGAAAGAAAGAAAGAAAGAAAGAAAGAAGGAAAGAAAGAAAGAAAAGAAAGAAAGAGAGAGAAAGACAGAAAGAGAAAAAAGGTATAAAAAGACAAAGAGAAAGAGAAAGAAAGAGTTGGAAAGAGAAAAAGAAAAAAGGTATAAAAGGGAGAAAGAAAGAGAGAAAGAAAAAGAGAAAGAGAGAGATGGGGAGAAAGAAAGAAAGAAAAAGAGAGAAAGAAAGAAAGAAAAAGAGGGGAAGAAGAATGAAAGAAAAAGGGAAAAAAGAAAAAGAGAAAAGAAAGAGAAAGAAAGAGAAAGAAAGACAGAAAGAGAAAAAAGGTATAAAAAGAGAAAGAAAGAAAGAAAGAAAGAGAAAAGATATAAAAGGGAAAAAAGAGAAAGAGAGAGAAAGAAAAAGGGAAAGACGGGGAGAAAAAAGAGAGAGAGAAAGAAAGAAAGAAAGAAAGAAAGAAAGAAGGAAAGAAAGAAAGAAAAGAAAGAAAGAGAGAGAAAGACAGAAAGAGAAAAAAGGTATAAAAAGACAAAGAGAGAAAGAGAAAGAAAGAGTTGGAAAGAGAAAAAGAAAAAAGGTATAAAAGGGAGAAAGAAAGAGAGAAAGAAAAAGAGAAAGAGAGAGATGGGGAGAAAGAAAGAAAGAAAGAAATAAATAAATAAATAAATAAAAAGAAAGAAAGAGAGAGAGGGGGGGAGAGGGAAAAGGGGGGGGCTGACCCTGGCTGGGTATTTCAGCCTAATGCAGACACTGGGAAGGAGGCACAAAGACGGGACTTGGCCGAGGACCCCTTAGTTCGACGGCTGTCTGGGAAGCGGGACCCCACCCCACAGATGCGGAGGCCAGGAAGGGAGGGGGCTGGTGGAGGGGAAGCAATTAGTGAGTTGGGGGTCCTCAAGCTGCTTGTCCTCTTTGTCAGCTGGGTCAATTTCCTCTGCTCCTGGCCCTCCCCCTCGCCCTCCCCTCACCCCACAAGAGCACGCAATTGTCAGGGTTAATTCGGGCTGTGGATGGCAGGAGCCGAGAATTTGAGGGAGGGGGGGAGGAGGGGGGGCAGGTTCAAAGACCCTCTCTTTCACACACACACACACACACACACACACACACACACAGAGAGAGAGAGAGAGGGGCTCCTAATTTGCAGAATGCCCCAACGCCTGTCCCCCAGCTCTTCCTCCGGTCCCTCCGCCTGGCCCAGGACCCTCACCCGACCACCCAGTTAGCCCCAGGCAGGCCCTGCTAGGAAGGGAGGAAGCCCTTTTCTTCTGGGGAGGGGGGTCCTTTCAGGATCTGGAGGGCTGCTCTCTGGGGGTCCCTCGGCCTCCCGGGGCCTCTGGCAGTTCAGGGAGGAGGAGGAGGAGGAGGAGGAGGAGGAGGAGGAGGAGAAGAAGAAGAAGAAGAAGAAGAAGAAGAAGAAGAAGAAGAAGAAGAAGAAGAAGATGATGATGATGATGATGATGATGATGATGTGGGGTCCTTGGTGCTCTCCGAGCCTGGTGGTTTCCTTGAAGACATTTCATTACCCAACTAGGTATCATCACCAGTGCTAGAAGGGATGGGTTTGCAAGGAGGAGGAGGAGGATGGATGGATGATGGTTGATGAAGATGATGGCTGAAGATGGTTCATGAAGACCATG
>NW_015393928.1:7097-8964 GCF_001527695.2 Protobothrops mucrosquamatus | reverse complement strand
ATGGATGAGGATGAGGATGAGGGATGATGGTTGATGAAGATGATGGCTGAAGATGGATGATGAGGATGGGTCATGATGAGGATGGATGAGGATGGGGACGTTGATGATGATGAGGGATAACGATGATGGGTGATGAAGATGATGGATGAAGATGACCACGATGATGATGAGGGTGATGATGATGAGGGATGATGGGTAATGAAGATGAGGGATAAAGATGACCAGTGCTTTTTTTCTAAAAAAAAAAAAAAAAAGGTGCCGGAACTCACACACGTCATACAACCCGCCTTGCCTACCCTACAAGGTTCCATCCAAAAAAGGTGCTGGAACTCCATTCTGGGCGTTCTATAAGAAAAAAAGCCCTGAAGATGGCAACAATGATGATGATGGGTGATGAAGATAATGGATGAAGATGATCATGAATGTGAGGATGATGAGGGAAGATGAGTGAGGATGATGATGGCGACGATAGGGATGATGGATGAAGATGGATGACGAAGATGGATGATGAGGGTGATGATGATGAGGGACGAAGATGACCACGATGGCTATGATGATGAGGGATGATGGGTGAGGATGATGATGGTGATGAGGATAGATGAGGATAGTTGATGAAGATGATAGATGATGGATAAGGAGGAGGAGGAGGATGGCCAATTGTCCTACCTGGAATTCAGCCTCCGACTTCCTCACCTGCCCTGCAAAGGCTGTGGCTTTACACCAGGGGTGTCAAACATCTGGCAGATGCAGACCAGATGCGTCACGCACAGGCCACACCCACCTCAGCTCCGCAAAGGCCAAGAAAGTCACGCCACGTCACGTGATGCGATGGAGTTTGACACCCCTGCTTTACACCCTTCAGACGAACGCCCAGATGTTGCCCTTTGGCAGCTGCAGCTGGCACTGCTCCTAAAAGCCAGCCCCCCCTCTCAGCAAGGACGAGGACCAGCTGTCTTCTACTCTACACCTGGGCACAGCTGGCCAGGCCTGGTTAGATGGCCAGGGCAGGGGTGACTTGCTTGAGCCATGCAGGGACCCCGACGGTGACGAGGGAGAGGAGGACAAGGGGGGGGGAAGAGGAGGAAGGCCCCTCCTCTTGGGACCCTCCTCCTCTTCCTCTGTAGGAATTCCAAGGTCAGCATTTGAAATTCAGAGTGGCTGGGGGGGGGGGGGTCCTGAAGACCACCTGCAGGACAGGTGCTCCACTTTCCCTGAATTTCAGGCAAACATCTGCAGGTCCCTTAAAGACCCCCAAGGTAGCAACTACCCAAAGCCTAAACAAATGTGGGGAGGGGGTCTCTCCAAAGGAGGCAGAGAGGTCGATGGCCCCCCCGTCTCCCCTGGGAGAGGAAGTCTCCCCCGATACCCTCAGCAAAGGGGGGGCTCTCGGACGAGGGTCCCAGCCTGATTGGAAGCCCCCAGTTGGGGAAGCCTGAGACTGGACTGGGCAGAGGAATCCGGCCCTTCATCTTGGGAGGGGGAAGAAACACGGGGAGAGTTTATTCTGCACCTGTTGGGCTTCCTCAGGGGGATCCCGAACCAGCTGCCCTGCCCAAGGGGTCAGGAGGGTGGAGCTACAGGGATGCCCCCCTCCCACCTTTCAGTCCATTTCGATCAACGTTATGTGATTCTGCCATTTATCCATCCATCCATCCATCTATATCTGTATCTGCTTGTGTCTGTCTGTCTGTCTAATCTATCTATCTATCTGTCTGTCTGTCTGTCTGTCTGTCTGTCTGTCTGTCTGTCCGTCCGTCTGTCTGTCTATATCATCTATCTATCTATCTATCTATCTATCTATCTATCTATCTATCTATCTATCTATCTATCTATCTATCTATCTATCTATCTATCTATCTATCTATCT
>NW_015393928.1:0-5597 GCF_001527695.2 Protobothrops mucrosquamatus | reverse complement strand
TAATTTTAAAAGTATTTTAATCGGAAACACAGCTGGTAATATTTGGTTTTAATTCGGCTTTTATCGGGGTTTATTTTTTGTATTTTTGTATTTCTGTATTTTGTATTTTTTGTATTTTGTGTATATTATTTGTTTTTAATATGCTGTGAACCGCCCTGAGTCCTATGGGAGAAGGGCGGTATACAAATTAAAATAATAATAATAATAATAATAATAATCTATATCTATCTATCTATCTATCTGTCTATCTGTCTATCTGTCCGTCCGTCCGTCTGTCTGTCTGTCTGTCTGTCTGTCTGTCTGTCTGTCTGTCTGTCTGTCTATATCTATCTATCTATCTATCTATCTATCTATCTATCTATCTATCTATCTATCTATCTATCTATCTATCTATCTATCTATCTATCTATCTATCTATCTATCATCTATATCTATCTATCTATCTATCTATCTATCTATCTATCTGTCTATCTGTCTATCTGTCCGTCCGTCCGTCCGTCCGTCCGTCCGTCCGTCTGTCTGTCTGTCTGTCTGTCTGTCTGTCTGTCTGTCTGTCTGTCTGTCTGTCTGTCTGTCTATCTATCTATCTCATCTCTCTCTATATATCAGTGGTGGTGAACCCATGGCACACGTGCCAGAGGCGGCACTCAGAGCCCTCTCTTTCGGCACATGAGCCGTTGCCCCAGCCCCACCTCCCCCCATGGCCCTCTCCTCACCAGCAGCCCCCCTGGAGGAGAGTCACCCCCGAGCGCGGCCTGTGCGGAGCAGCGCAATCAAGGAAAGGGCAGCCAGGCAGCAGGGACAAGACTCCGCCCTCAGGCCCCATCGTGCGCAATTGATGCTGTGCGGCGCGGGCGGAGGGCACAGCCGCCATGGTGCTGCTGGGCCACCTGGGCAATCTGTGGTGGGCTGTGGAGGTGGTGAGTGGCCCTGAGGGTGGGTGGGATGGGGGGGCGGGGCGGGGCGGGGGAAGGTGGTGGGGCGGGGGCAGTTTTTGGGCACTCGGTCTCTAAAAGGTTCGCCATCACTGCTCCAAAAGAAGGCAAGTGACCAGCTGTCTGCAAGGAGGATAAATCCTTCCATCCTCCACCATCCAGTCAGAGCTGAAGAAGCTTCTGGGATGGGAAGCGAAAGGTCTTCAAAGAAAAACAAGGAAGTCCAGTGGCCTCCTGAAACAGCACCTTTGGGACCACTGAGGACACAAACCTCCAAGTGGCCTCAACGCCTCTCTAAAAGGAGGCAAATGACCAGTTTTTCTGCAAGGAGTATAAATCCTTCCCTTCCCCACCATCCAGTCAGAGCTGAAGAATCTCCTTGGATGGGAAGCGAAACGTCTTCAAAGAAAAACAAAGGAAGTCCAAATTGCCTCCTGAAAAAAAGCACCTTTGGCCCAACCGTGATCTGGAGGACGGAGAAGCTCCGTAGACATTCCGATTTTCTTCAGCGAGCGAGTCCCACCCGAAGGTCAGCGTGAGCGCTCCGGAGGCGGCCCTCACCGGCCCTCACCAGCTTCCCATGGAGGCCTTTCCTTCACGGGCCACCACCTCCCCCCCCCTCCAGCCGGGTCCCCGTCAACTCCACGAGGTCTGACATGCAAGCCACCATTTCTGTAAAGGTTGTGACCCGCCCAGTGGGCTCCAGTTAGCCTGGCCTCCTCAGCGGACACATCTGGGCTGCGGGGCCTCCCCAGAGGGCAGAGGGCAGGAAGACCAGGCCTCCCCCGCTGTCCGAAACGCTCAGCGTCCGGGTTTGTGTTCGTGCAGCGCCTGGAAGAGCTGCTTGCCTCGGTTTCCCTTTGGCAAAAAAAAAACAAGGCGGCCACGTTCTTTGGGGAATCCACCTGCCAAGCTTGGTGCTTCTCCACCAGGTCTACCCAGCTGGTCACCCATGGCTTTCCCTCCTTCCTTCCCAGCCACTGCTCGCTCGCTTGGCCAAAGTGACTTGTGTATAACTGAGGCGGGATTAGCATTCCTCTCCCCCCAACACCCAGATGGGCGCCCAGCTGCACCCGGGAATTTTGGAGACATCATTGGCCTCGACAGCCCAGCGACTGGGGGAAAGGTTAGCTTCGCACGTTGCACAATATGTCCTCGCTGGGGTTTGCTGGACCATCAATGAATGAGAAGGATACTGTAGAAGGCAGGTAGAAGGATGCTAGAGGGCCCGGTCCCATCCCAAATGGAGACAAACCCCAAAGCCTTGAGGTTAGAAAGAGGGGTGCCAGCTACGCCTCGGCCGGCGCAGGGGGCGGAACCACGCATGCGTGGCGCTCCTGGGCAGGGAAAGTCCTCGACTTACGACCGGTTTAGTCCTCGACCTACGACCATTGGGTGGGCGTGGCCCATTGGCTGGGCGTGGCTGCGGTGGTAATGGCAGACTGGGTGGGACTAAAAAGTTCAATCAATCAATTCCAACTTTGCGAGATCTTTGTTTTCCCCCGTGAGAAGTTGAAATTGACTGATTGATTGAACCTTTTTTTTTGTACACGGCGGTGGAGGCCTAAAACAAAATGGTTTTATAAAACCCAGCTGAGGGTCTAGGACTGGGGCGAGGGCGCGCGTGCCCACAGAGAGGGCTCGGAGTGCCGCCTCTGGCACCCGTGCCATAGGTTCGCCACCACGGCCCTATGCCATTTCAGACAAATGGCTGCCCAATCTCTTCTTGAAAGCCTCCAGTGATGGAGCACCCACAGCTTCTGGTGGCCAGCCGTTCCACTGGTTAATTGTCCTCACCGTCAGGAAGTTTCTCCTTAGTTCCAGGTTGCTTCTCTCCTTGATGAGTTTCCATCCGTTGCTTCTTCTCCTGCCTTCAGGGGCTTTGGAAAGCACACTGTCTCTCTCTCCACCGATCAAAGGAAAGAACCCACCAGGGGTTGCAGGTGCCAAAGATCAAACCATGGTTTCTGTTGTTTTAAATTATGAATTACGTGGCACGGTTTAAACCTCAGTTACTTCAATAGAGGAATCCTGTAAATACCCGCAATGTACAGGTTTCTTTTTCCAGCTCCGAACTCACAGCTTGTTCTTTTCCATCACGAGCCTCTCTGCCAACCCATAATTTCCTTTCTCCGCAGCCTACCGGACGGTGTGTGGGGTGAACGGACCCCTGGTGGTCCTGGACAACGTGAAGGTAGGCGAGGGACGATTTCCCCCCCCCATTTCCCTCTGTGCAATATCGGCCCCAAATTGATGTTGCTAAGCGAGACGTCGGTGAAGGGAGTTTAGCTCCGTTTTACGACCGGCCGGGGAGCCCTCTTCACAACGCCAAGTGCGACATTTGTGCTCTTTCATCCCCGCTTGTGTAGACGCAACCCCCTGGCATCTTTTGAACTGGGGGCCACCCCTCTCTCATTGTGGAGCCTTTTTTGCCTTGGGTGGGATCTTCTAGCGTGCCTCACCAACCCTGTGTGGCAGGGAGGATCCCGGGCTGGGATCTGGGCGGCTCCGATTGGCCGTTTGGGGGTCTGCAGGGACCCCCCGCGGTCACTGGGCCACCATCCTCCGTGGTCACTCTGGCCAAAGCGGCCGAAGAGCCACCTCTGGCATCTGCTCCCCTGTCGTGGGGGGGAAACTCTGGGGAAAAAACATTCAGTGGCCCCCCTCCTTCCCTCCCCCCTCTCTTTCTCTCCTTCTCCTTCCCTCCATCGCTCCCTCCCTCGTTCCCTTTCTTCCTCTCTCTCATTCCCCTTTTTGCTCCTTCCTTCCCTACCTTCCTCTCTTTCTCTCCTTGTCTCTCTCTTTCCATCTCTCCCTGCCTCTCCCTCCTTCTCTTCTCTCTCTTCCTCCCTCTCCCTCCCACCCTCTCCCCCTCCTCCCTCTCTTCCCTCTCCCTCCCTCTCTCTCCTTCCTTCTCTCTCTCCCTTTCCCCTTTCCCCTCCCTCCCTCCCTGTCTCTTTTCTCTCTCTTCCTCTCCCCTTCGGTCCAGTCTCTCTCCACCTCCCCCTCTCGCTCCCTCCCTCCCTCTCATTTTCCTTCTCTCCATCACTCCCTCCCTCTCCCTCTCTCCCTTCCGCCTTCTCTTCCTTTCCTTTTTCTCTCCTTCCTTTCTTCCTTCCTTCCCTCCCTCTTCTTCTCCCCCTCTCCCTGTCTTTCTCTTTCTCTCTTTCTCCCTCTCTCCCTCTCTCCCTTTCCCTCCCTCCCTCCTTCTCTCTCTAAGAAGAATAGAATAGAGCCAGAAGGGACCTTGGAGGTCTTCTAGTCCAGCCCTCTGCTCAAGCAGGAGAACCTATAGTACCGTCTCAGACAAGTGACTGTCCAGTCCGTTCCTCTCTTCCTCCCTGCCTGCACTACATAGTCACAGGGGCAATCCTGGCAGGGGATCTGGTAGATTACAGTAGATGCATGAGATCTATTATCTATCCATCCATCCATCCATCCATCCACATCTAGTTGTACATCTCTCTCTCTCTCTCTCTCTCTCTCTCTCTCTCTCTCTCTCTCTCTCTCTCTCTCTATCTATCTATCTATCTATCTATCTCTCTATCTCTATCTCTATCTCATCTATCTATCATCTATCTATCATCTCTTCTCTCTCTCTCTATCAATCTCTCTCTCTCTCTCATCTATCTATCTATCTATCTATCTATCTATCTATCTATCTATCATCTCTTCTCTCTCTCTCTCTCAATCTCTCTCTCTCTCTCATCTATCTATCAATCATCTATCTATCAATCATCTATCTATCAATCATCTCTTCTCTCTCTCTCTCTCTCTCTCTCTCTCTCTCTCTCTCTCTCTCTCCCATCCATCCATCCATCCATCCATCCATCCATCCATCCATCCATCCATCCATCCATCCATCCATCCAGTCAGTTGCCAGGAGTCGAAAACCACTGGATGGGACACAATCAGCCGTCCAGCCGGGAGAGGGACAGATCCAGAGCCCCCTGGCCCAGTGTTGGGGGTCAGGCAGCAGGAGGCAGAGCGCCCTCTAGTGGCCAAAGAGGGCCCATTTTTTAATCTTTTCAACTAACTAGAGATAGACCAGGGCTCTTCAAACTTGGCCCTTTTATGACTGGTGGAGTTCAGCTCCCAGAATTCCTCAGCCAGAGTTGAAGTCCACGAGTCACAAAAGGGCCAAGTTTGAAGATCCCTGAGATAGAAGAAGAGATGATGGTCTGTTCCTGGCTTATTTTTCAAGGCTCTTCGGGAGCAGAGCAGGGAAAAAGCAACGGAAGTTGGGATGGAGTCCAGGACAGGCACTTGGGAAACCCCCAGTTGGAAATCTGGAGCTCAAAAGGCTTTCTAGAGAATCCAAAACTTAACCTGAGGTTTGTGATTTGCCCCCCTCCTTCCCCCCCCCCTTGCCAATTTCTTTGGCAGGAAAGATTCAGTGCCAAAAACTGAGCTGTAAGCATCAATAGATGAATCCACCGGCTGGTTAATCGGTGAGGCTGTGGAGAGGCTGCGCCTCTGAATTTTTGTTTCCAGTTCACTGAAAAGGAAAACTGATCTCTGAGTAAACTGTAGGGAGGACAGTCTCACTGTTGCTCACCCTGAGATGGTCTTTTAGCTTATGTGGAGAGAGAGAGAGAGAGAGAGAGAGAGAGAGAGAGAGAGAGAGAGAGAGAGAGAGAGAGAGAGAGAGAGAGAGAGAGA
>NW_015393927.1:8797-13042 GCF_001527695.2 Protobothrops mucrosquamatus | reverse complement strand
CTGTCAGGTAGGAAGGAAGGAAGGAAGGAAGGAAGGAAGGAAGGAAGGAAGGAAGGAAGGAAGGAAGGAAGGAAGGAAGGAAGGAAGGAAGGAAGGAACTATCTACCCAAATAGATCATTCTTCCTCTTCTACCTACTGTAGCTAGATGGAAGGAAGGAAGGAAGGAAGGAAGGAAGGAAGGAAGGAAGGAAGGAAGGAAGGAAGGAAGGAAGGTTAAATATCCAATTATTCACCCAGGATTGTTCTATCCTTAATCCAAACAAATTTCTTTGATACCCCCAAATGAGAAAGAGAAATCAATGAAAGTTCACATATATTTAAAATGTGGTGGTGGTGATAATCCAGAACCTGGTGGCAGTAGGAAGGAGAAATGTCAACAAAATACCAGAGTTGGAAGGGACCTTGGAGGTCATCTAGTCCAACCCCCTGCTCAGGCAGGAAACCCAATACCATTTCGGACAAATGGCTGTCCAGTCTCTTCTTAAAAACTTCCAGTGTTGGTAGCATTCACCGCTTCTGGAGGCAGGTTGTTCCACCGTTTAATTGTTCTAACTGTCAGGAAGTTTCTCCATAGTTCTAGGTTGCTTCTCTCTTTGGTTAGTTTCCATCCGTGGCTTCTTGTCCTGCCTTCAGGCGCTTTAGAGAAGAGCTTGACTCCCTCTTCTTTATGGCAGCCCCTGAGATACTGGAACACGGCTATCATGTCCCCCCTCATCCTTCTCTTCGTTAGACTTTCATCTTTCATGAAGTGGGGTGCTGTGGAAGTTGCCGGCCTCCAGAGAGAAGTTGGTGTAGGGTTAAGGACAATAATGGCATTGGAATTTCTGTCACTAAGTGATGCGGTTTTAAAGCTTGACCTCAAGTGTCCACATCACCTAACAGTGACAATCCTGGCAGTCTCAGTTGCAGTCATTAACTGAATCCCACTGGTTGTTAAGTGAGGACCCAAGGCATTCCCAGTTTGGTCCCTCCCATCCCTGAACCTTGGTAAGGTAAGGGACTACTTCCTCTTTAACTCCTTCCATCCACCTCTCTCAAGTTCCTCTGTTTTTCTATCTGATTGTCCGAATGCTTAAAAATGTCATTCAAATTTCCTTGCTGATGCAAGCTTCCTGACTTGACAAAACATGCTACAGCTACTCCTCCAATTTTTTGTGTGACACGTCTGCCTTCTGCAACCTTCCTGGCTGTCCACACTTCACAGTCTGAAGAAACACAACAGGAATGAAAAATCTCCTTCCTGGTAAGATTGCGAAGAAGGAAGTGGAGCCGGAAAAGTTGCAGTGTGCCGGAGGGATGATTGTGCGATGAAATAAATAAACATTCACACCCATTCTTCGGCGATTTCATAACTAAAGTAAGCTGCAAAAATACGTTGCCCGTCTGCGAATTTCTCCCCAAATGTTCTTTTGGACTGTGAAAAAAAGATCTGTGAAATTTAATCTAACAGTTTAAAAAAAAACATAAAATAAAGCCAGAACAGAACAAACTGTAGAAACGAAACTAATTTTATCCTGTTGTTTTCATGAAACCTGTTGCAAAGGGTGAGTTTTTAACCTCCTGTAGTGAAAATATTTCTCAAATCTATCAGCTTGGAATGGAGCGATGCATGTATGTGTAGGTAGGGGAAGAGGTAGATTCCTAAGCCAGGAAGAAACACAACACCCATCTTCAATTTGCTGCCTTGCCTTCGGCATCTCCTGGACCACCAATAATTGCCAAGTTTCATTTTACAGCACTGGGGCAGATTCCTATCTTGAGGATACGATGAGCAGCAAAGTTGGTTAAAGATCTATGATCTTTGTTGTTTGTTCTGGAGACAAAATATCTCCGCACCCCACTGCCTGGGGTATAGGATGAAAGTTGCTATTTATTCTACAGGTAGAGAAAATTCCAGCAGATCACTCTTGGATTTTGAAGTTTTTGACCCCAAATATGGTGGCAACAGCATTTTGTTTTCATTAGAGGTTAGGCCAATATTAATTGTGTTCATGCAATACATTTACTCCGAGTTACCAAATTCACTCTTTTTGTGGGATGCCACAATGCATTAAGCCATAAACTAATCAAAGGGGCTGAATTGACACAACCTGCTAAACCACACAAATAATAAGTAAGTTTAACATTAAACTAAGCTTTAGTATGTTGTGTGAATGACTCTGCTAGAGAACTGCACTTGGCCTGGTTAAACCTATTGTGTGAACATAACTTCTATCTTCCTTCCAAATTCGAGGCAACTGATTTGGAACTGATAATGCATGTTGAATGAAAGAAAGGGAAAGGGAAGACAATTCAAAGATCAGCCAATAAAAGTCATGACTGACCAGCAACTGGATTCAGATCTATGTGCAACCAATGTTACCCTTTGAGGAATCCTGGCTTGTCAAAAGTTAGTTGTGCACTATATTCTAGTCATTGTATCAACCAGCATAGAATGCTGGGAGACAGTCTTCTGTAGACGTATTTTCCTATTAATTCAAAATTAATTGTATTAATAAGAGAAAACACTTTACCTTTGTACTCAGGCAGTGTTGTTCAGAATCTTTCAGCTTTTAAGGAACTTTGTTCATATGGCTTTATCTCTCAGAATATGCTCGAAGCCTCCGTTACAGAATATCTGTATTGTAGACCGTGCTATGATGGATCCAAGGGAAGATGCTTATGGTATGTACTGGCAAAAACTGCAGATTCTGGATCAGAGTTTCTCAAAGTTGACAACTTTAAGATGTGGGAAGTTCAACTCCCACAGTTCCCCATCAACACACTGGCTGGAGAATTCTGGGAGTTGATGTCCATACATCTTAAATTGCCAAGGTTGAGAAATACTCTTGTAGACCATAAGTGAAGGAACCGTCATGTATTAACTAGTGGTCAGCATTGAGTTAGGTGGTCGCTAGGCATGCAGATAAGTGTGGAATGAGAGTGAAAGTCCATGTAATGAAACCTCTTTCTTTATTTCAGCTTTCCAAGATGTCCATGTGATGATTTTCGTGGGCTTTGGCTTCCTCATGACCTTTCTTCAACGCTATGGCTTTGGCGGTGTTGGCTTCAACTTTCTCCTCGCTGCCTTTGGGATCCAGTGGGCTCTCCTGATGCAGGGCTGGCTCCATACCTTTCAGC
Organism: Protobothrops mucrosquamatus; assembly: GCF_001527695.2. NCBI lineage: Eukaryota > Metazoa > Chordata > Lepidosauria > Squamata > Viperidae > Protobothrops > Protobothrops mucrosquamatus. The sequence goes on along the minus strand of NW_015393927.1, from coordinate 9,921 downwards.
ATGGGAAGATACTCATTGGAGTGGAAAGGTACGATGGCATGCTTGGACATACAAAGAAAGAGTTTCTGGGTAGTAGGATACATGACAGGCATGAAACTATAACGAAGGTAGATTAAATTTGTGGCTTAGGAATGCAAAGATGTGCATTAGTGGGGCCGTGGTGGTGTAGTGGTTGGAATGCAGTACTGCAGGTTATTTCTGCTGACTGCCGACTGCCAGCAGTTTGGCAGTTCGAGTCTCACTGGCTCAAGGTTGACTCTGCCTTCCATCCTTCTGAGGTTGGTAAAATGAGGACCCAGTTGTTAGGGGCAATATGCTGACTTAGAGAGGGCTATAAAGCACTGTGAAGTGGTATATAAGTCTAAGTGCTAATGCTGTTGATGTAGTTTGAGCTCAGCTCAGAATATAGGTATTGGGACCTGCAAGCCCATGCTGCCCTACCCTACTACAAGCTAAGACCATTATTGTAAATGTTGCACTTTGGATGATGGAAAACGTCCATCAGATCAAAGCTTCTGGGCGGCCCTCTTTGACAAATTGGAAGAGTACTATTAGATTCCTTGTCAGTCATCCCAAAGCTAAACAAATTAATTTCTTCCATCCTCATTGTTCTGATTTGACCCTTTCCCAATTTGCTGGAATACTTTTTAGCAAAGAAAAGAATAGATTTGGGACTTTCCATGATTTAGAAATTCACCATCTCTTGTTGCAACCTAATTGGATGATCCAAAAGTCTAGGTTAGGGACAGATCACAGTGGACAAAATCTACCTATGTCATTCCCAAGGGTCAACCATGACTCCAAGGGCATATAATCAAACTGTATGTGTCATTTTTGTAGTCATGTCTCACTGCTGATTCATGTGATCAGCTACAATTCCAAGATGCTCATTGTTGTGTTGCTTCAGTAGCCTTCTCTGACTCCCTTATCTCTTCCTTCTCCTCTCAGCCTGATTAATGCAGATTTCTGCGTGGGTTCTGTTTGTATCGCCTTCGGTGCCATTTTGGGCAAAGTCAGTCCCGTCCAGCTCCTCATTATGACACTGTTTCAAGTGACCCTCTTCTCCGTCAATGAATATATCCTGCTTGATCTGCTCCATGTAAGGTTCTTCACATTCAGAAATG
>NW_015393927.1:0-5464 GCF_001527695.2 Protobothrops mucrosquamatus | reverse complement strand
AGGGGGTCATGGGGAGAGGCGAGGCTGGGGCAACGGCACGTGTGCCCACAGAGAGGGCTCCGAGTGCCGCCTCTGGCACGCGTGCCATAGGTTCGCCACCACTGGGCTAGAGAGTTGTCAGGCGCTTAGGTACACCCTTCATATTTTATCCAAGAGAGTGAGCTGTCTGCAATACCTGGTGTGTCCTTATAGAAAGCCAGTTTTTAACTACCATTGCAGGCACCTTATTTCTGTGGATGTACTGGCCCAGCTTTAACTCTGCCGTTTCCAATCACGGGGACGCACAGCACCGGGCGGCCATCAACACCTACTGTTCACTTGCTGCGTGTGTCCTGACTTCGGTGGCTTTTTCCAGTCTCTTGCAAAAGAAGGGAAAGTTGGACATGGTGAGTAAAGTCAGACAAGATGTTATGGTTTTCGCTTGTCTTTGACGAAGTTTCATGGAATCCCTTACTACAAATGTTTGTGTGGCGGAGGGGGGGCTGCTTGTGTATCTACTTGCCTAGCTGCTTGCCTGCCAATCAATGAATCAATCATTAAAAATGGTGTCAAGGCTTTCTGTTATCTTGTACAAAGTTTCTTTTTTTTCTTTTTCTTTTAATGAATATTGTGTTGGTTTTTAACTATGACAATCTCCAGCGCCTGGTGTACAGCGTGTTGTCTTGGTTTATATTTTAACAAGAAAAAAAGGGCAATAGTAATGAATTACGGTAATCAATAATGATTAAATTTGATAATGCCATAATTATAATATTAATTAATGATATATTTCTTTGATCTTCCCTTCTCCCATTTGTATTCTCCTCCTTCAACCTTAGCCAAAATATAATTCTTAATATTTTCAATATATAAATGATTAGATATAGGCATTGTTTATATTTATACAAATAATAACAATCTCTCTATATAACATTTTTGCCTTGAACAAAGTTTCATGGAACCCCCACCACAAGGGTGTGTGTATCTTTTCTTTCTTTCTTCCTTCCTTCCTTCCTTCCTTCCTTCCTTCCTTCCTTCCTTCTTTTCTTCCTTCCTTCCTTCCTTCCTTCCTTTTTTCTTTCTTTCTTTTTTCTTTCTTTCTTTTTTCTTTCTTTCTTTCTTTCTTTCTTTCTTTCTTCCTTCCTTCCTTCCTTCCTTCCTTCCTTCCTTCCTTCCTTTCTTTCTTTCTTTCCCTTCCTTCCTTCCTTCCTTCTCTTTCTCTCTTTCTCTCTCTCTCTCTCTCTTTCTCTCTTTCTTTCTTTCTCCCCCCCTCCCTCCCTCCCTCCCTCCTTCCTTCTCCTTCCTTCTCCTTCCCCCTTCCTCCTTCCTCCTCCACAGTAGGTCAGAAAACCCATTGTGCTAATCATAGTAAGATTGCAGTTTAAAAGCCTGCTGCACTATATCGAAGAATGTCTGTTAGATGCGAACCTAACCCTTGAGCAAAAATGAATAAATAAAGCAGAAAAGCAGGAATTAAAAGAGCTGTGTCTCCCACAGGTCCATATTCAAAATGCCACCCTGGCGGGAGGTGTGGCTGTAGGAACTGCTGCTGAAATGATGCTGACCCCATACGGTGCCCTCATTGTGGGCTTCATCTGTGGCATCGTGACGACCACTGGATACGTCTACATCACAGTAAGAGCCTTTCTGAATGCAACAAAAGCTTTCCCCAGCCTTGATGGCACGACCAAACAGTGAAAAAGTGGAGATGTTACTTCTTTACGTTGCAATATGTTGTAGCCGTTTCCTCTTTGTAATGCTCATGTTTTGTCCTTCCTTCCTCTCTTCTAGCCTTTCCTGGATGCTAAGCTCCATATCCAAGACACCTGCGGCGTCCACAACCTTCACGGAATGCCAGGTTTAATTGGAGGCATTGTGGGGGCCGTCACTGCTGCTGCGGCTACAGAAGGAGTCTACGGAAAGAAAGGGTGAGGTGCTTTGGGACGTCTGTGTAGGGCGTCACACTTTTTGATTTGGTTCCCCTTTCTTTGGAGAGGAAGAAAGAACTGCGGAAGACAGAATCATGGGTTGCCTGGCTGATAGGTTGACTGAGCCTCAGGAGCTTTTGCTTTGATCTGCAGATGCATTTGCACTCATTTATAAGAACTTTGCAAGTCGTTGAACTTTGAAATTACAGGTAGGGCTGGATTGCAAGCAGCCCAGGTTCGAATCTCAGAAGGGTATGGCTGGCTGATGAGAGCTAAGTAGCTCAAAATAGCTATACCAGTCTCCCTTTAACTCTTTGTTAGCAATCCAAATTTAACACGGTTAACTCAGTCTTCCATCCTTCCGAAGTTGATAAAATGAGGATCCAGATTGTTGGGGGCAAGATGCTGACTCTGTAAACTGCTTGGAGAGGGCTGTAAAGCACTGTGAAGCGGTATATAAGTCTAAGTGCTATTGCTATTGCTATTGAGGGAAAGCAAGACAAATGGCGATGAACCAAAAAATAACTTGGGACTACAACTGTCCTTCCCTTTTCCACTTCACTTCATTCTCACAGGCTCACCAACATGTTTGACTTCACCGGAGAATACCAGGATCGAACGCCTAGCATTCAAGGTGGATTCCAAGCGGCTGGCATTGCAGTATCACTAGCTATGGCTCTGGTGGGAGGAGCTATTGTAGGTAAGTGGAAGATCATTAAAGAGAGATCTAAGGTGAAATGTCCTGACAGTGAGAACAATTAACCAGTGGACGGGCTTTTCTTCTGGAAGTTGTGGTGTTCCAACACTGGAAATTTTTCAAGAAGAGATTGGACAACCATTAGTCTGAAATGGTATAGGGTCTCCTGCTTGAGCAAGAGATTGGATTAAAAGACCTCCGAGGTCCCTTCCAGCTCTTATTCTGTATTCTGATGTCACCCTTTTTGTATTTTCTCTGCTGCTTGAAGGTAAAAATCGACCAGAGTCTTTCTCTGGCTCATGTAATTCAAGGGAAAGCCAAGATTTAAATTAGATGGAAACTGATCAAGGAGAGAAGCAATCTAGAACTAAGGAGAATTTTCCTGACAGTGAGAACAATTAATCAGTGGAATGGCTAGCTTCCAGAAATTGTGGGTAGTCCATCACTGGAAATCTTCAAGAAAAGATTGGACAGTCATTTATCCAGAATGGTGTAGGGTCTACCTGCTTGAGTAGGGGTTGGGCTAGGAGACCTTCAAGGTCCCTTCCAACCCTATTATTCTATGTTCTAAGTGAAAAATCCTCATGCAGATGCAGAACAGCTGTTTTTTCTTAACTGTGCCAGCAAGCAGTGAAATCTCTGCCTATTCATCTCTAATTTTCTATGATCCAATCCAGTGGCTATGGACCTCTCCTCTCTGATGAGAACAGAAAAGTAAAATCATATTCCATCTGAGCTCAATTTTTGTTGACTGACATGGAAAATTCCTGCCTCTTTCTTGGGATTATAGGAAGTATTTCTTCCATGTTCTCAGGTTGTGCAGCTCTTACAAGGTTTGGATGTCAAACTTTAAGAGGCGTATTTTTTTTTCCAGTTCTCACGAACTGCTGTGTATTTCTTGGCGGATGTTTTTCCCCAACATATTTTTTTTTCTTTTGCAATTTGTGCCCTAGTACAGAGTGCTTTCTCAGTTGAAAAGAGAAGAAATTTTAAAAATTAAAACGCGCCGTAAGTGAATTGAGCGTTCCATTTTTCTTTCCCAAAGGTGGCATTTTGAAACTGCCCTTCTTTGGCGACCCTACAGATGAAAACTGCTTTGAAGATAATGTCTACTGGGAAGTAAGTGGATTACCCCAGGATTAACTAAATTAATCCAGATTGTGGGAGAAACTCCCTCTGTGGAGTCTGCACCGACGATTTATTCCATGGTCCTGGAAGTAGGTCTGACTGAAAGCAAAGGAATATGTATTTCACTAAGCATGAATCAATTCTGAGGTGGAAGCTGCTTTCGGGTGTTTTAACACGGGTCTTCTCTGATGGAGAAGGTGAACATGACATTTTCAGGATTGTTATACCCCAAACACATACCTCAGTGTGGTATGCACAGTTTGCCTTCCTCCTAGTTTCCACAGCACCAACCCTGTGAGGTAGGTTGGGTTGAGAGATCACAACCGGCCCCAGATCCCCAGGTTGGTCCATGGGTGGATTGGAACCTGAGTTTCCCCATCCCCAGTCCAACGGCTTCATCTTTGCGTCACACTGGCTCTCTTTCAGAACAGGAAGAAAGGTAAAATCCAGTCCAAATTTCTAATAAATAAATAAATTTGAAAGCATTTGTGACCCTTAATTCAGGTTGAGGACTATTTTTGATATGGTAACTTGAAAACCCGGTTTATCCTCACCACCCCTCAGGAACATACCATAAGAATACTGGCTCTCTTGCATTAGTGCCAGCGTATTGGAATTTCATTCCTCTCTCTTGTTTATTGATGGCCTCTGTCTTGAGATCGGTATGGCCAAACCTGGCCCTCTAATTGTGCATTTTATTATTTTTTGGGAGTAGAACTCATATCCAAGTGTTTCAAAGTGCTTCAATGTTATTATTCTGAATGTAAAACAATACAGTATATATTACATACTGTATATCAGATAGATATACAGGGAATTATCTATCTATCTATCTATCTATCTATCTATCTATCTGTCTGTCTGTCTGTCTGTCTGTCTGTCTGTCTGTCTGTCTGTCTGTCTTTCTGTCTATCAGTATCAGTATCAGTATCAGTATCAGTATCAGTATCTATCTATCTATCTATCTATCTATCTATCTATCTATCTATCTATCTATCTATCTATCAGTATCTGTATCTATCTATCTATCTATCTATCTATCTATCTATCTATCTATCTATCTATCTATCTATCTATCTATCTATCGTATCTGTCTGTCTGTCTGTCTGTCTGTATCATTATCTATCTGTCTGTCTGTCTCTATCTAACTATCAGTATCATTATCTATGTATCTATCTATCTATCTATCTATCTATCATTATCATTATCATTATCATTATCATTATCATTATCATTATCATTATCATTATCATTATCTATCTATCTACCGGTATCTATCTATCAATCATTATCATTATCTATCTATCTATCTATCTATCTATCTATCTATCTATCTATCTATCTATCTATCTATCTATCTATCTATCTATCTATCTATCTATCTATCTACAGTATCTGTCTGTCTGTCTGTCTATCTAACTATCAGTATCATTATCTATCTCTATCTATCTATCTATCTATCTATCTATCTATCTATCTATCTATCTATCTATCTATCTATCTATCTATCTACCTACCTACCTGCCTACCTACCTATCATTATCTATCTATCTATCTATCTATCTATCTATCTATCTATCTATCTATCTATCTATCTATCTATCTATCTATCTATCTATCTATCTATCTATCTATCTATCTATCTATCTATCTATCTATCTATCTGATATACTGCATGAGGATATTCTGCCACTAGGTGACACTGCTGCCTGCCATATATCAAGCTGGTGCC
>NW_015393926.1:10749-13042 GCF_001527695.2 Protobothrops mucrosquamatus | reverse complement strand
GAGGGATTAAAAATAAATAAAATAAATAAAAATAACAGACACTGCATATTTGAAGTAAGGATACACCAACAGGATGAAACTAAGTTGGAACTAGTTGCTTCATTACCATTTGCTTGAGTACTGTTCTTGAGTACTGTTTGGGCACCTCCGTACCTGAAGCAAACATTTTTCTGGGATCTCACAGGTATCTCCAAGTGAGTGTGGGAAAAGGAGGAAGGAAAGGCGCAGAGTATTCAGCTAGGACCACTCTATAATGGCATGTGGGAATGACCTTGAGAGACAGAAGCTTGAAGCGCTCGCAAGATATTGCCACCATCACTGCTTCTCAGCTTGCCAGTGCACTAGGGGGGAGAAGAGTGGGAAGCAGAATGCAGGTACCTAACAACAAGACATCAAGCCGTGGGAACCAAGGACATTTCAACATTGCTAATTCACATTGCTAATTGCTAATTGTTGCTAATTCACAGAGACACTTTCTCATAACAATATTTCAAGACAGAGAAGAGCAACAAAGATGATTAGCGGACTGGAGGCTAAAACTTATAAGGAAAGGCTGCTGGAATTGGGTCTGTCTAGTTTAATGAAGAGAAGGACGAGGGGGGACATGATAGCAGTCTTCCAATATCTCAGGGGCTGCCCCAAAGAAGAGGAAGTCAAGCTATTCTCCAAAGCACCTGAAGGCAGGACAAGAAGCAATGGATGGAAACTAACCAAAGAGAGAAGCAATCTAGAACTAAGGAGAAACTTCCTGGCGGTTAGAACAATTAACCAGTGGAACAACCTGCCTCCAGAAGCGGTGAATGCTCCAACACTGGAAGTTTTTAAGAAGAGACTGGTCAGCCATTTGTCTGAAATGGTATAGGGTTTCCTGCCTGAGCAGGGGGTTGGACTAGATGACCTCCAAGGTCCCTTCCAACTTTATTATTATTATTATTATTATTATTATTATTATTATTATTATTATTATTATTATTATTATTATTATTATTATTAAGACTTGATTGGAGAATGTGACTTACACGAATAAGGGGAGGGAGGATTCTCTATTTTAATTATAGTGGTTTTGAGCAGGAAATATCCAGAGTTGGTTTTGGTTTCGTTCATGCCGAAGTGATGTACTCAATAAAATTTTGCATAAACCGATTGGATCATCTCGTTGTTGTCCATCGGAACAATGACATAGAGAGATGTTCTCTAGGGAGTGATCAGATAAAGGAGAAGGGGAACATATACATACCCTATGTTTCTGTTTATCCCGATGTTCAGGGCAAGTCAAAATAATCAAAATGTATTCTTAAAAAAAAAAAAACTACTCTGAAATTGAACCATTTAGTAAAGAAGAAGGCTCTGGTTGGCCGGTGTTGAAGTGGAATGATAAAGTAGGTTGGTTTTTGGTATGATTTATATGTGCTCCTTTTTTATTTCTTCAGAGGTTAAATTATTCCTGAAGTCCTTCACCCTTTCGGGATGGCCAGTTCTGTTCTGCAGTTCTTCCGGGCACATTACTTTTTAATTGGCCCTTATTACTTTTTCATCATGTTCTTAATTTTGCAATGGTTTTCGGGTCTTAAATAATTTCTGCATTTCGCCTCCTGACTTGGGCAAAACACCGTGTTAGCTTCAGGCAAGGCAACTCTAAAAAAAAAAACATCTCAAGCATTCACTATATTTGTGTTGAGCTGGAAGTTTAGATGGATTGGAGAAGTTTGGATAGAGTGGGGTTTTTTCCTGTCTATTCTTTCATGGAATAGTGGAATTTGGAAATACTGTAGTGAAATTCATGGGACATGGGTATATAAGTGCTTCCTTGCATGTAATATACTTTTGGAAACTAGTGCTATTAAAAGTAATCCCGGGTAATATGAACAAATGGCTATAACCTGAGGATACACTTGTTCCCAACATAGCACTTTCCAGATTGTTTGAACTTTAAGAAACAATATACTTTTAAGAAGGACACTAAGTTGGAAAACATTGATATATAATCTAAAGTTCAGAGGCAATACAATTCTCATTCACAGTTACCGAACAGAACAGTAATAATAATAACAACAACAACAACAACAACAACAACAACAATAATAATAATAATAATAATAATAATGAGGAGAAGAAGAAGAAGAAGAAGAAGAAGAAGAAGAAGAAGAAGAAGAAGAAGAAGAAGAAGAAGAAGAAGAAGAAGAAGAAGAAGAAGAAGAAGAAGAAGAAGAAGAAGAAGAAGAAGAAGAAGAAGAAGAAGAAGAAGAAGAAGAAGAAGAAGAAGAAGAAGAAGAAGAAGAAGAAGAAGAAGAAG
>NW_015393926.1:4720-8863 GCF_001527695.2 Protobothrops mucrosquamatus | reverse complement strand
AAAAGGTGGCGGAACTCAAACCTGGCCACGCCCTCATCAAACCCTAGGACCGCCCCTTTAGAGAACAGGAATGCAAGTAAAATTTGGGAGGGGCTATTTCCGGTGTGGGAGGGGCTATTTCCGGTGCGGCCGGCCCGGAAAAAGGTGCCGGAACGCGGTTCCGCCGCGTTCCGGCTGAAAAAAAGCCCTGGTCCTTTCTCAACAGAGGGTGAGGGATACGACATCACCTATCTCCAGTCTACAACACAGTCCTTTCAGCAGCCCCAAGAAGGCTCCACACCCATTTGCACCACTCAGGTAACCCTGAGGACACAGATAAACCTCCAGATGGCATCAAGGACTCTCTAAAAGAAGGCAAATGACCAGCTGTCTGCAAGGAGTATAAATCCTTCCTTTCCCCACATCCAGTCAGAGCTGAAGAAACATCTTAGATGAAAAGTGAAACGTCTTCAAGGAAAAACAAGGAAGTCCAGTTACCTCATGAAAAAGCACCTTTGGGACAACCGTGACCTGGATGACTGAGAATCTCCACAGGCATCAATAGGAAATCCTATCAATCGGAAATGGCACGCAGAAGCTCTTAAATTGAGTTCCCCTTTGATTATGGAACATCCTTCCTTAAGATCTGCATTTGTTCCCCTTTTCTCAGCATGCAGAAAATCTGTAAAAAGTCCTCCCTTTTGCCAGTCTTGCAGGCAGTGGTTAATCAGCAGAATTAATTTAATGTTTTCAACCTTTAGTCTTTCATATTAATTGTTTTCTCTCTTGAGTGCTTGTCTAAGCAGAAAAGTGGCGTACTGTATATGCTGAACAACCATCGCGATCAAATAAATAAGCAAATCTTCACCATTCTTCATATTAAAGGAATGTAGAAGCAGTGGTGGGATTCAGCCGGTTTGCACCACTTCAGCAGAACCAACCAGTAGCTAATTTTTTGTTGCCCAGGCCCAGAATGGACTTCCGGAAGTGGCATCCACGCAGAGAACCGGTTGTTCACCTATTTGAATCCCACCACTGAGGTGAAGCTATCACCATGGAGTTCCTTCTGAGCAGCAGAAGTACACATTTTCCAAATTGAGGGCCAGTTTGGAACTAGAAAACACTTGCTTGTTTTCATGTACTATAATACATCTAACAGACAATAGAGTTCTCAGTTCTGCAATGGGAATTTTGCTCTTTCTTATAGTTTATTATCTCTCAGTGCGTTATCTGTGTATATTCCTATCTACTTCTCTTTCACTTTCTCTCTCTGTCTCTCTCTCTGTCTCTGTCTCTCCCCTCCTCTCTCTCGTAACTATAATAGGGTAGGTTTTCAAGGTGTACATTTGGAAATCAGTACTGTAATTGCTCTAAAATACAAGTAAACATGAGCTGAGGGAGCAGTCTTCCTTGAAGCTCAAATTAAGAAATACATCCAAATAATGACAAAGAATTAATGGGGGCTGAAGCTAAGTTTGCCATTGTGACAGCAGTCTTCCACTAAGCCTTACACCAACCAAACCAAACCAAACCAAAACAAAACAAAACAAAACAAAACAAAACAAAACAAAACATCCAAATAATGAGAGGGACAATGTGTATCTCTCTCTCTGTGTTTATGTGTATGTTTGTGTGTGTGTGAGGAAGAGAGAGAGAGAGAAATGGTGCAAAATGTTATTTTATTTTACATTGACTCTGCACCCAGCTTCTTGCATGTTTCTTGCTTTGTTTACATGCATAGTTTCCCTAATTTGGAGTGGTGGGTTAAACATCAGGCTAGAAATTGGGAGACTGTGAGTTCTAGTTCCACCTTAGATATGAAGTGTGCTAAGTCAGGGGTCCCCAACCTCCGGTCCGTGGACCAGCACTGGTCTGTGGCATGCCAGCAACTGGTCCGCACAAACAAGCAAAGCCCTATCCGTGGGATGCAGGTCAAGCTATTCTCCAAAGCACCTGAAGGCAGAACAAGAATCAATGGATGAAAACTAATCAAGAAGAGAAGCAACCTGGAACTAAGGAGAAACTTCCTGACAGTTAGAACAATTAACCAGTGGAACAACCTGCCTCCAGAAGCTGTGAATGCTCCAACACTAAAAGTTTTTAAGAAGAGACTGGACAGCCCTTTGTCCGAAATGGTATAGGGTTACCTGCCTGAGCAGGGGGTTGGACTAGAAGACCTCTAAGTTCCCTTCCAATTCAGTTCTGCTGTTATTCTGTTTTAGATGCTGAAACTCCTGTTGATCTGCTGCAACAAAATGTACAATTCTCTCTCTAAAAAAATATATCCTGGCTTAAATGACATAGTTTCTTTAAAAAAGAGGACTGGTTTTGCTAAAAAAATATATGGGGGCAGGGGGCTTCCTAACCAGAGAAGCAACCTCATTGCTAATCCACCCCAAGGTGGAAAATCAGATGTTAACTCAAGAGAATATCCTGTTAAGAATGTGCCTAATACCGACAGCGAGCTACTAATCAACGTGCATTACTTAAAAGAGTTACAGGAGGTGCTGTTGCACTTAATGGGAAGAAGCTCCATGAAATACGAGCGGTAATAGCTTTGTAGCGGTAAGGCTGCCATTAATATCACCCAGAGAACTGAAAGTCTTGCAGCTTGAAATATTTACACTGTTGGGCTGGATTTTCCCCAGGGACCCACTGCAAAGGCCAAAGATATACCGCCTTACTGGGTGGTGTTTCTTTCCCATCCCTAATTGCTATGATTTGAGGTGGGACATTTGTACGTGGAGGGAATTACGTAACCTGGAAGGAAAGGAAGACGGAGGTTCTGTTCTGATGGGAATTTTATTCAGTTTACTGAACTATATTTAGCAAGATTCTTATGCTGGGATCATGAAGATGCTTTAAAAAAAAAATTTCCCCCCTGGCAAGTTAGATCAATGTTATCAGGCTGTGATAAACGTTGCAAACTTTTGGGTGGGTGAATTTTGCATATTTAAACAATTGCATACGAAGAGGAAAGGGACTTTTAACAAGGCGGCCATGAAAGTAATCAAGATATCAATTAGGATCTTTCATGAAATGGCTAATCAATCAATTTTACTTATTACATGGAATGGCTAATCAGTCACTTTAATTTATTGCATGGAATATCTAATCAATCAATTTTATTTATTGCATGGAATGGCTAATCAATCACTTTAAGTTATTGCATGGAATAACTAATCGATCACTTTAATTTGCTGCATGGAATGGCTAATCAATCAATTTTATTTATTACATGGAATGGCTAATCAATCAATTTTATTTTTTTTTGCACCGAGTAGCTAATCAATCAATTTTATTTATTACATGGAATAGCTAATCAATCACTTTAATTTATTGCATGGAATAACTAATCAGTCACTTTAATTTATTACATGAAATGGCTAATCAATCAATTTTATTTATTACATGGAATTGCTAATCAATCAATTTTATTTATTATGGCTTTTAGTCTGGCAAACAAAACAGAAAAAAAGGGGAAAAAATTAAAACTTGAGATAAAACAGGTGAGCCCCAAATAAACATGCACAGCAATCCATCTTCGATCTTAAATCTTCCTAACGATTCCCTGTCAAAGTCTTAGCACTAGATATCAAAACTTTGCTACAGTGTAGGTTCTACAAAAAGGCTTTGTCAGCAACCTGAAAATCAACGCAGAAGCTGTCTGATTGGCCAGGAAAGAGAAAAATAAAATAAAATAAAATGTTGACGCAATATTGTATAAAGCTGCAATATAAAATGTGTTGTGGATGCTTCCTTTGGTGAGCAGCAAGGGCAGAAACAATGAGGCATGGTGACTTTGAAATATCTACCTTTTTATTGTCTTCAAGAAGAGTATTACAGCAAACTCTAGCGAAAGTTCAGAGGCAGCTTGAATAGGTCAAGGAGTAAATACAAGGTGCCATAACTTTTTGAGGAATCGTTTTTGAAAACCTACAAAAATTGCACCGTTGGCACAAATTATAGGGCAGCTCAGTTTCAAGTAATGGTTGGGTAATCTGATTTTTAACCCGTGACCCCCCAGATAGCCCTGTTTCAATATTTGAGGGACTCCAACAAAGATGAGAGGGTCAAACTATTTTCCAAAGCACCAAAAGGCAAGGCAAGAAACAAGGGTTGGAAACTAACCAAGGAGAGAAGCAACCTGGAATTAAGGAGAAA
>NW_015393926.1:0-1791 GCF_001527695.2 Protobothrops mucrosquamatus | reverse complement strand
GAGAGAGAGAGAGAGAGAGAGAGAGAGAGAGAGAGAGAGAGAGAGAGAGAGAGGATAGCATAGTGTTTGGAGCCAGTGGTGGGATTCAAATAGGTAAACAACCAGTTCTCTGTATGGATGCCACTTCCGGAAGTCCATTCTGGGCCTGGGCAACACAAAATTAGCTACCGGTTCTGCCGAAGTGGTGCGAACCAGCTGAATCCCACCACTGGTTGGAGCGCCACCTTGGATGGAGACTGGAGTTCAAATCCCAGCTGGTACCTACCTCCCCTGGACTGCTAAGCAATTCAACCGGTCAGTCCTAGAGGAGATCAACCCCGACTGCTCTTTAGAAGGCCAGATCCTGAAGTGGAAACTCAAATACTTTGGCCACCTGATGAGAAGGAAGGACTCACTGGAGAAGAGCTAATGCTGGGAAAGATGGAGGGCAAGAGAAGAAGGGGACAACAGAGAGTGAGGTGGCTGGATGGAGTTACTGAAGCAGTAGGCGTGAGCTTAAATGGACTCCAGGACAGGATGTAGAGGACAGGATGGCCTGGAGGAACGTTGTCCATGGGGTCACGATGGGTCGGACATGTCTTCGCAACTAACAATACAACAACATCTACCTTACTAGTAAGGAGTCCTCGGTTAAAGGCCACCCACTGTAACTGTTCTCCTGCCTATCTCAAAATTGTGAAATGAAGTACGGTTGCAGGAATTGGATATGTCTAGTTCAGGGGTAGGCAACCTTGGCTCTTTTGTGACTCGTGGACTTCAACTCCCAGAATTCCTGAGCCAGCCATGCTAAGGGGAAAGGGAGAGGTTTCCAAGCTGAGCCATGCTGGCTCAGGAATTCTGGGAGTTGAAGTCCACGAGTCATAAAAGAGCCAAGGTTGCCTACCCCTGGTCTAGTTTAATCAAAAGAAGGACTGGTGTGTGTGTGTGTGTGTGTGTGTGTGTGTGTGTGTGATATGATAGCGGTGTTCCAGCATTTGAGGGGTTGCCTCAAAGAAGAGGGGGGTCAACCTATTTCCCAAAGCACCTGAATGCAAGACGAGAAACAATTTGATGGAAACTAACCAAGGAGAGAAGCAACCTAGAATTAAGGAGAAACTTCCTGACAGTGAGAACAATCAACCATGGAACCGCTTGTCTTCAGAAGCTGTAAATGCTCCATCCCTGGAGGCTTTTAAGAAGAGATTGGACAGCCACTTGTCTGAAATGATTGAGGGTCTCCTGCTTGAGCAGGGGGTTGGACTAGAAGACCTCCAAGGGCCCTTCCAACTCTATTCTGTAACTAACAAAGACTGTCCAAGTGCAGCACAGAAGAGGCACAAAGATGCATTCCTGGCACATTTCCGGTGGTCTTCCAGACAAGCCATGATGTCTCTCTCCCCCTCCCCCATTTAGAGAAGATAAACTGACTACCAGCCATCATTCACCCAACTGGTGTAGTGTACAAATTTCTTGCCAGACCTTTGTGTCTAGGTGGCATATATGTGTCACAAATACATAAATAAAACAAATAACAATGATAAACTTCCATCTGGGAGGAAGAATAAAAAAAAAAACCCCGCTATAAATGTCACTCTTTGAAAAGAAAGAGATCCGTCTTCCCAAGTTGACAGCGGTGTGTGCTTCTCCGAAGGGACAAAATTATGGAAATAAAAACAAGGAGGTGAACCAGGAAAGTTGGCAGTAATCCGTAAATTGGAAGGTCACCCTTCGGAGATTAATAAAGTTCCAGTAGCTCAGATTAAGCTGCAAAGATGGGGTTGTGGGTTTTTTGGGATTGCCGGTGAAAAAGAG
>NW_015393925.1:0-13045 GCF_001527695.2 Protobothrops mucrosquamatus | reverse complement strand
CCTAAAGTCTTCTTCTTCATCATCCAGGGATGAACCTTTGTGAAAAGAACATTGTTTTTTTCTGGAAGGAACCATGCTTCTCCAAGAATGGAAAGAACTAAGACTCAAAACATTTATTGCAGGCATTCAGATCCATGGCATCCCCATTAATTTGGCTTGCACCTATAACTTAATTCCATAGTATTGAAAGACTGGAGAGCAACTTGTTTTCCTATTCTGTGTTGGTTGATAATCCTTTACTCTGTGCATTGGGAATTTTGTTGTTTTTGTACTTGCTTTCTGTATTCTTGTCATCCAATTCTGAACTGTAAAATTCTTACATTAGTTCAGCTAATTTAGTTCACACAGTTCACATACATTATGCAGCATATTAAAAAGCAGAGACATCATCTTGCTGACAAAATCCATATTGTCAAAACTATGATTTCCCCAGTAGTAATGTAAAGCTGTTAGAGTTGGACCCTAAAGAAGGCTGAGGGCTGAAGAATTGGTGCTTTCGAATTGTGGTGCTGGAGAAGACTCTTGAGAGTCCCTTGGACTGCAAGCAGATCAAATCAGTCAATCCTAAAGGAAATCAACCCTGACTGTTCTTTGGAAGGACAGATTGAAGCTGCAGTTCAAATACTTTGGGCACCAAATGACTCATGAGAGAAGACTCTGATGTCGGGAAAGATGGAAGACAAAAGGAATAGAATAGAATAGAATAGAATAGAATAGAATAGAATAGAATAGAATAGAATAGAATAGAATAGAATAGAATAGAATAGAATAGAATAGTGGAATGAAGAATAGAATAGAATAGAATAGAATAGAATAGAATAGAATAGAATAGAATAGAATAGAATAATGGAATGAAGAATAGAATAGAATAGAATAGAATAGAATAGAATAGAATAGAATAGAATAGAATAGAATAATGGAATGAAGAATAGAATAGAATAGAATAGAATAGAATAGAATAGAATAGAATAGAATAGAATAGAATAGAATAGAATAATGGAATGAACAATAGAATAGAATAGAATAGAATAGAATAGAATAGAATAGAATAGAATAGAATAGAATAGAATAGAATAATTGAATGAAGAACAGAACAGAACAGAATAGATCATGAGAAATATGATCTTGCAAGCTGTTCTAATTGTTAAACCCGGTCTTAAAAAAATCCTTTTCTTTTTAAAGAAAAAGCCTAATTTTACAATTCTCTTTCTTTTCATTTTTGGCCTATGAGAAGCAAACAAACCTATTGGAAAAGGCTTATATTTTGTAGTAGCATCCCTCCCCTGATCCTAAAAAAATATATATCTAGTCTTTTATTTAGGTTTCAAAGAACCCATACTAATATCCCCAGTCAACGCATATCAGGCTATATCTTTTTTCCCCAGACTGAATTATAAGCATCCTTCAATGCTGACAAGGCATTAAGAAAATGCTTGATTGCATTTGTTCCCAAA
Organism: Protobothrops mucrosquamatus; assembly: GCF_001527695.2. Classification (NCBI taxonomy): domain Eukaryota; kingdom Metazoa; phylum Chordata; class Lepidosauria; order Squamata; family Viperidae; genus Protobothrops; species Protobothrops mucrosquamatus. Next base: position 11,591 of record NW_015393925.1, on the reverse strand, counting down.
GCTGACCATAGCCTGAAGGATTAACATCATATCAAATCTTTTGAGAGCTTCTTCTATGTCCAGGGAAAAATCTCAAACGTAATCAGATATAACATATTCCACCGATATTTGTATTAAAATGCAAAACGAAGGGGGGAAAATCCACCAAATAGCTATTGTTTGATGATCGTACTTTAATCTGTGTTATTAAAAAAAAATGTAATGATGCTAAAGTGGAAAAATTTGCAAGCCTTATTTTCCCTCCAACTGTGTTCTCTTTAAACAGTTAAGCTCAATAACAGTCAGTTAGGAGGGCATATAATATGTGGGATTTAAGCTCGACACATGATAATTCTGTTAGAAATAGAAGCAGAATGAAAAAAAAAAAAAGATAGCCAAGGTAGCTGAAATGGGCTCTTGTTCAAGAATTGGAGGTTTTTTAAGAAAAGGCTGGACTGTCACTTATCTGAGATGGTATCGGTTCTCTTGCTTGAGTGGGGGGCTGGACTAGAAGACCTCCAATGTCCCTTCCAGCTCTATTCTGTTCCGTGCCATGCCATGCCATGCCATGCCATGCCATGCCATGCCATGACATGACATGCCATGACATGACATGACATGCTATGCTATGCTATATTTCAATATCTATTCTATTCTATTCTATTCTATTCTATTCTATTTTCCAATATTCTATTCTATTCTATTCTATTCTATTCTATTCTATTCTATTCTATTCTATTCTATTCTATTCTATTCTTCATTCCATTATTCTATTCTATTCTATTCTATTCTATTCTATTCTATTCTATTCTATTCTATTCTATTCTATTCTATTCTATTCTATTCTATTCTATTTTCCAATATTCTATTCTATTTTCCAATATTCTATTCTATTTTCCAATATTCTATTCTATTCTATTCTATTCTATTCTATTCCATTCTATTCTATTTTCTCTGTATTCTATTCTATTCTATTCTATTCTTTCCGTTTCCGTTTCCGTTTCCGTTTCCGTTTCCGTTTCCGTTTCCATTTCCATTTCTATTTCTATTCATTGGCTAACAAGAGTGTAGCAGGACCTTTTCAAAAATAGCCATTTCAAATACTTTTATTAGCTATAGCATATATTTTTAAAGAAGGGGGGGCTTTTAGTGATTTGATGCACTAAATGTCTTTCTGCCCCAATTATTCCAAGTTGCAGAGAACACACGTATTCCTAAATTGTTTTCAGACAAATGGAAATGCCATCCCACGCAAACTTAAAAAGGATGCTTTTGGTACAGTATCCAGGGAATTCAGTCATGAGTTCCAGAGGAGTGAATGAGTTCAAGAACCCAATGCCAGGGGAGGGGAGAAATGTACTGGAAGTCTTTGACAATTCATTTAGTGACCCTCCAAACTTACAATGGCACTGGAAAAAAGTGACCTACTCCCATTTTTTCACACTTACAACCAAAACTTGCTTAAATGAAACCAGAGACAACACACAACCAAAGTCTCACTTTAGGCTCCAGAGGTTTATAATAATAATAATAATAGTAAAGTTGGAAGGGACCTTGGAGGTCATCAAGTCCAATCCCCTGCTCAGGCAGGTAACCCTATACCGTTTCGGACAAATGGCTGTCCTGTTTCTTCTTAAAAACTTCCAGTGTTGGAGCATTCACCGCTTCTGGAGGCAGGTTGTTCCACTGGTTAATTGTTCTAACTGTCAGGAAATTTCTCCTTAGTTCTAGGTTGCTTCTCTCCTTGATCAGTTTCCATCCGTTGCTTCTTGTCCTGCCCTCAGGCGCTTTGGAAAATAGCTTGACTCCCTCTTCTTTGGGGCAGCCCCTGAGATACTGGAAGACTGCTATCCTGTCCCCCATCATCCTTCTCTTCGTTAAACTAGACAGACCCAATTCCAGCAGCCGTTCCTTATATGTTTTAGCCTCCAGTCCCCTGATCATCTTTGTTGCTCTTCTCTGCACTCTTTCTAGAGTCTCAACATCTTTTTTACATCGTGGTGACCAAAACTGGATGCAGTATTCCAGTTTATTTAAATTTGACCCACAGATTCAGCACTTACATTTTAACAGCCTTATTGCAATAAGGGCCAAATGCACAAGCAGTCATGAAGTGTGACAGCTTAGTGGCCAATGGCAACACCCTTATCTTCTGAGGCAGACTTTAGACCTTAGTACCATGCCCACCTCTGATGTTCTGGAACCACCCATTAGCCATCCCATTTCCCTGTTTTTGTTAAAACCATCAACATGTGACTTTCTAGAACAGTTACTTTGCTCGTTTCCATTTCTCGGAACTGAACACTGGATTAATTCCCTATTCTTGCTTTGTGGCCCTGGTTACCAAGCCCGTTTCCTGTTCTTCTTTGTCCTTGCTCTATTTTTCACACTTGTGGCAGTTGCCGCATCCCCATGGTCGCGTGATTTAAATTCGGACACTAGGCAACTGACTCCTATTTATGACGGTTGCAGTGTCCCAGGGTCATGTGATCCCCTTTTGCGACTGTTTGACAAGCAAAGTCAATGTGGAAGCCAGATTCTCTTAAGCAACAATGTTATTAATTTAACAACTTTGGTGATTCACTTAACAGACAAAGTTCAATGCCTGATTTGTGTTCATTATCTTCAAATTTAGAAATATTTGAATCCCAATATTTGGCTTCTGGTTCCAGTTGTGGTTATGAGATGAAATTTACTGTGGTTGACTTAAAAAAGGAATTGAGGACATCTTTAGAAGACCAGATTCTGAAGTTAAAACTCAAGTCCTTTGGCGACCTAATGAGAAGGAAGGACTCACTGGAGAAGGGCCTAATGCTGGGAAAGATTGAGGGCAAGAGAAAAAGGGGACGACAGAGAATGAGGTGGCTGGATGGAGTCACTGAAGCAGTAGGAGTGAGCTTAAATGGACTCCAGAAGATGGTAGAGGACAGGAAGGCCTGGAGGAACGTTGTCCATGGGGTCGTGATGGGTTGGACACGACTTCGCAACTAACAACAACAAAGAAACATTCTGAGGTGGGAGAAAAAAAGCAACCTTATTAAAATGCTTGTTAAAACAGAACACACCAAAGCACAAATTTTAGCATTTTTCATGAGTGTGTAGTGAGGATGGATTTCCTTTATAGCCCAGCTCAAATATATGACTTCAATTCTATTTCCCCAATACGGTCTTGCCATTCTAACAAATTGACCTACATAATCTATATCTACTTGTGCCGTCACAACCTTCACTAATTACTTGCTAATTATAATGAGGTTTTAAAAAAAATCATCTGATAAAAAATAGTGAAGAAACAGATGGTATCAAAGACCTCTGCCTTGCTTCATGTTTTTATGCATGGATTAAGTTTAATCTAGGAAGTCTTAATGATAGTTTTAACTAATAATTACGTGTTTTTTAAACAAAAAACAAAATATAGCCTAAGAGAATCTTTAGATCTGGAAAGTAAGATAGGATTTTTTTAAAAACAACAACAACAATAATTTGAATACAATCAAAGGCTAAAATTGCATCAAGGTTAATATAAACGAAAGCGTTTATGAGAGTGAAGAGTCTTCTGGATTCCGAAGATACTGGATGAGTTCCATACCTGTAAGCAAAGTTACAGGAAAAAAAAGTCCTACTGTCAACGCTGCTAACAACTTGTTATCCTCAGAGAAGAAACAGATATATCCCAAAGAAATTTAGGACTATGTCTTCTCCCTGATATGCTCCTTATCGCTGTGAAGGGTTTTTTCCTATTTCTATATCTATGCATCTAAATATGGGAGCATTTAAGCAACACAATACTAAACTGTGCAAATGAACAAATCTTCTTCTTCTTCTTCTTCTTCTTCTTCTTCTTCTTCTTCTTCTTCTTCTTCTTCTTCTTCCTCCTCCTCCTCCTCCTCCTTGATTGAATGGTGAAAAAAATTCAGAGAGAGAGAAAAAAGAGGGAGAGAAAGAGAGAGAAAGAGATAAAGATAGAGAAAGAGAAAAAGGTTCAGCCATCTACTCCACTAGTAAATGAGTTTTAAGATGCAGTAGATTAGAGGTGAGGGCTGAAGTTGCTGACACAGGACAAATATGTGCAATTCTCTGAAGTTTTTGCTCTGCAGTAGACAGTCAGTTGTTGAATTAGGACTTACTTACTTCTAATCATATCAAATCATCACTGAAGACCTGTGATTTCCTGTAAGCTCAAGAGTGAAGCCTGACAGCAATAGGAAAGTTGAAATGCTTGTTGAAATGGCCAAAGCTGAGAAGGAGCAGTGAGTGCTAAAAATCTATTGCAACCACACAAGTGAACAAGGCTTGGCGGCTTAGATATTAGGGGGGAAAAAAGGAGAGTCTGCAGCTACACAAAAGAAGTGAGATGGACAGGACAGGTGAAATACCAAACCATTTCACCAATTCCTCTAACAAGTACAACTTTAAGATCTTATTCATAGGAATATATTCATTCATGGACAGAGAAATGAATAGGTTTTTTTTAAAAAAAAGATCTAAGAGCCTAATATCAGATAGTTAACATCACACCAGAGAGCTAACACAGAGAAAGCAGAATAATTTAAGGCTTACCTTTGCCACAACAAGGATTTTAATCATGTACAATTGTGCTAAATTGTAGAAGTGAAGAAATGATACTTTTACTACCTCCTACTCCTATTCCTCCAAATTCTTTCATGCCTTTTTGCTTTCCTCTATATTTTTTGCTTTTATTTGCTTAGAATATTTTCCTTCCTTCCTTCCTTCCTTCCTTCCTTCCTTCCTTCCTTCCTTCCTTCCTTCCTTCCTTCCTTCCTTTCCTCCTCCTCCTCCTCCTCCTCCTCCTCCCTCGTTATCCCAGGAATATATCAGTTACACAAGGCTGTCTACTGTGTATTTTCTGTGTAACAGTAAATACAATGTAAATTTGCATTTCCTTCTATTGTATAACAGACAAAACACAATCCATGGAACAACAGGATATCATTAAGGGACATCTCATCCTAACAATCAACTGTGTATAAACCGCTGTGAGAACTTTCAAATCACCATCGTATTTTTTTTAAGGTAGGTGCACTCAGTATGAATTAGATAATCAGTATATCTTGATGGATTCTATTCTATTGTATTTTGCCCGGCATGGGATTCTCTGAATAGTATAAGGAAATTTAGACCCTCCAGTGGAAAAAAAAACCTTATTATTGCTACACTTCCTTCTAGATTTCTCACTCATTCTGATTGGAGTAGTTTCCAGTTGGCTCTGCTTACTACAATATATGTCAGACATGTCAAACACAAGGCCCGGGGGCCGGATAAGGCCCGCAAAGTGGTTTCATGTGGCCCGCGAAGCCATCCTGGAAACAGTGAGGGAACGGCCCCCGCTGCCTTGGCCCTGGCCCAGGCTGGCCGGGAGCCAATGTACAATTTTGTGGTGGCCATTTATGCTGAAACGCATTCAGTCTTAGCTCCACAAGGCTGTCTGGAAACAGTGAGGAACCAGCCCCTGCCGTCTTGGCCCCACCCCTGGGTGCATGCTGGGGAGGTGTCACTCTTTGTGAGGAATGAAGAAATGCACCATCGCCTGGAAGTGGCCAGCAAATGGCCCTCACCTACTTCACATTTCCGGCTCCAGCAGAGGGGTTTCAGCAGGCAGTGAAGCTCCTCCAGTGGACCATGCCTTGGCACTTGCCCCGGTCCCATCCCCTTCTGCCAGAGACCCACAGATCTGTCCCACTCCTGCCCAGGCCCCTACAGGCACCCTTGACGCGAACGATGTAGAGCTGGCCATGCCCATCCACTAGGCCACACCCACTCCACACCCACCCACTAGGCCAACCCACCCTGGCCACACCCACCCCTGAGGGCAACCGCAATGCTGATGTGGTCCTCAATGAAATTGAGTTTGACACCGCTGATATACGTAATATGTTTCCTACAATGGCCGAATATGTGGGAGGCAAGAAAAATAATCATTGATATTTTGTGGTGGAAAAATAGCCATGATATGTGTCATCCGAGGCAGAAACAAGAGGACAAACCCTGAAACTGTACATCTTTTAATAACTTCATGTGGAAGAGATTATACAGATTCCCCAAGCTCCATCTAGTGATGAATATTTTCATGAGTCGTATCTCTAATTTCCACTGGTTTGTAATATAAAAGAGATAAGCTTCCCTTTCCAGTGATGAATTAAAAGCAAAGCGGTGTTTAACTTACTCGGGATTTGTGTCTGATAGATTTAAAATCTTCATTTTCTGGGCATTCCGTTTCCGTTATCTGATCCGTTGCATTCTCAATGGATCTAAAATATGCATAAGATCTCATTCAGTGTGAATTGTGCCACTGTGTCCTTACTAAAAGAAAATCAGAACAAAAAAAACTGAGTGACTACTCTTTAAGGGGTGAAAAAAAAGTCAATAAAGGAGAATATTCATAGCTCAGGGTTGAAATGAAGGGTCCTTAGTCTCTCTGAGGTTGGTGGTTTTCTTGTAGACGTTTCATGGCCAAACTAGGTAACATCATCAATGCTAGTCTGTGCTAGGTGAAAAACATACTAGCTTGAACAGCCACCCATCCATACCACATTTAATGGCAATAATCCATTTTTTTTTGTTTTAGCCACCACTACCCAATTATCTGTGCTTCCACTTACTTCCAGGGACCAATGTGCCCTGGAATATCTGAATAAGCCTTTGCATAACAGGATGTTATGACAATACATGCAAATCTGGACTTCTATGAAAAGCAACTGAAAGACATCTATGGAGATTCTCTCCTTGATTAGTTTCCATCCATTGTTTCTTGTCCTGCCATCTGGTGCTTTGGTAAATAAGTTGACCCTCCCCCTCTTTGTGACAACCTTTCAAAGACTGGAATACTGCTATCATGTCCCCCCTAGTCCTTCTTTTCTCTAGACTAGTCAAACCCAAATTCTGCAGCCATTCTAACTCAAGAAGAAAAGCAGCCATAACTTATCTTTGTTTTTCAAAATTCACTTCCCTCAGTTAAGCCAAGCCACTGACTGAGCAAACTAATTCTACTTTGACATTTTGTGGGATTATAAACCAACTATTTCCCCACCCCATGTCCTTAGTTTTACTAAATATATGAGAACAGACACATCCTTTATTGTGCATGTACATAAGGACTGCAATCTTCAACTTTTCCCTATTGATCTGTGGGAAGTCAGCCCCTGCCCCCCTGAGAAAGAAATTTTTTTGGAAATATTTAAAAGGCAGAATATATTTCCCTAAAGGATTTTAAAAGCAGAAACCAACCCTGTCCCCCAAGTCTCTCTGTCCCAAACAGAAACCAAGTCTGTAGAATTGCAGATGTGTTAATCTTGTCAGAAAGACTGGAGTCAGGAAACTGGGATTAGGAAGAAAGATCCCTAGAATCAACAGTCCCTCACACCAGAAATCTAAGAGTCATCAGCCACAGCCCCAGGGAAGCAGGATTGACCTTTGGGACATAATAGGATTAACCCATCACCATCAGAATACCAGAAAGGCACACTCAGACTCAGGTCAAAGTTCATGCCACAGAAACAACTCCAAACAAAAGGCTCCAGAGGGTATAAAAACCCACTCCCTACATGTGCCCTTCTTTCTTTTCTTCCAGAGCCATCTTTCTGTCTGGCTCTCCTCTTCAATAAACTGCAACCTTCTTTCTAAAGCAGTCTCCATTTTGATTATTCCCGGCTTGCACTGAACCATGATGAAGATTTTTCCTTCAACAATTCGATAGCCATTGCATCATTATTCTATGGTTAGAATGGAGGATATTATCCTATTTTATATCTAGGGTTATCTTTTAAGGCACGTGATGCATTTTCTACCTATCCTTCCAATTGTATCTTGTAGTTACAATTTCACTGCAGGAGATCATTTGAAATGATCGCTCCCACCTGTTGGCAGAAAGATACAATATAGTCAGTATCTCGGCATCTTTTTATTTCGTTCTGCTAGGTTACCTATGCTTAGTAGTGGAAAAGGAAGAGAACTGAGCCACTGAGAAATAGCAAGTTATTGTGCGATATACAAGTGTTATCTATAACAAGAATAATTTCGTTTACACAAGGAATTAGCAGTGTTCCAATATCTAAGGGGCTGTCAGAAAAAGAAGGGGTCAAGCTGTTCTCCAAAGCACCTGAAGGCAGGACAAGAAGCAGCGGATGGAAACTAATCAAGGAGAGAAGCAACCTAGAACTAAGGAGAAACTTCCTGACAGTGAGAACAATTAACCAGTGGAACAACCTGCCTCGAGAAGTTGTGAATGTTCCAACACTGGAAGTTTTTAAGAAGAGACTGGACAGCCATTTGTCTGAAATGATATAGGGTCTACTGCCTGAGCAGTGGGTTAGACTAGAAGACCTCCAAGGTCCCTTCCAACTCAGTTATTCTATTATTCTGAATTATTCACAGTCATTTAGTGGTAAATATGTATATAAGAAGCATCAACATTCTTGGAGAAACATGTGTCTAAAACTCTCTGGAAAAAATAAACAAAATATATTTTTAAAAGATATTGGCTGTAATAAGAAAAATCTAATGATGATCCAGGTGCGATCAGCTGTTTGGACTGAAAAAAAGAATGGACATGGTTAAATATATTTTTTTCTTTGTTTTACTTTCTTGATCAAGTCATTTGAAATGGATTTGTGTGCTTCCCACAGTCAATAATTTCCGTGAGATAAACACACACGTTCTCCATATGCGTCATTCAAAAGTTTACGAGAAAAGGCACACAGAATAATGGAAAAGCAATCCTTAGAATTAAAAAATAAATAAATAAAATAAAACTCAGAAAGGCATATGAATGATTCAAAGGTAGAATCTGTTCTACAAGTCATACCGATTAGTAAACTGATTTTCAAAAGGTAAAACATCCTTTTTAATACAAGGGTATTAAATTTTTAATATGCTGATGAAATATTTACTGAGTGTGACATTAAAAGAAATCCATAAATGTTTTAGAGGAGGGGCAATGGAGGATTGAAAGAAAAAAACAACTGGATGAACGGAATGCTGTTTGTTTAACCCCTTCCTTCCTTTCTTTTCTTTTCTTTTTCAATCCAATACACACAACATATTGAAAGAGTGTGCAGGTGTGTAGTCAATCTGATAACACAAATGCGTCAATGCAGCCATAGTGACATTGGTAAGTCTACAGATTTTGAACTTCAACTCTCTGCAAATTAACTACTTCCTCAAACAGAAAAGTTGGACATCTTGACTGATAGTGATTAAATTCATTCGCCGCCCACCTTAATGTCATGTGACTTTCATATAGAATCAAGATCACGTGAAGTGTTAATACCACTCTACAATGCCTTGGTAAGGCCACACTTGGAATACTGCATCCAGTTTTGGTCACCACGATGTAAAAAAGATGCTGAGACTCTAGAAAGAGTGCAGAGAAAGCAACAAAGATGATTAGGGGACTGGAGGCTAAAACATATAAGGAAAGGCTGCTGGAATTGGGTATGTCTAGTTTAACGAAGAGAAGGACGAGGGGGGACATGATAGCAGTCTTCCAATATCTCAGGGGCTGCCACAAAGAAGAGGGAGTCAAGCTATTTTCCAAAGCACCTGAAGGCAGGACAAGAAGCAACGGATGGAAACTGATCAAGGAGAGAAGCAACTTAGAACTAAGGAGACATTTCCTGACAGTGGGAACAATTAACCAATGGAACAACCTGCCTCCAGAAGCGGTGAATACTCCAACACTGGAAGTTTTTAAGAAGAGACTGGACAGCCATTTGTCCAAAATGGTATAGGGTTTCCTGCCTGAGCAGGGGGTTGGACTCAATGACCTCCAAGGTCCCTTCCAACTTTATTATTTTTATTTTTATTTTTTATTATTATTATCATTATTATCATTATTATTATTATTATTATTATTATTATTATTATTATTATTATTATTATTATTATTATTATTATTATTATTATTATTATTATTATTATTATTTATTAATTATTATTATTATTATTATTATTATTATTATTATTATTATTATTATTATTATTATTATTATTATTATTATTATTATTATTATTATTATTATTATTAACATGCTTGTTAATAATGAAACATGCTTGTCTTCCTCACCTCTTTAGATTTCCAGGGAGGAGGTTGAATCTATTAGTACTAAGTCACCCTGAAATGGACGTTTTGCTTGCAGCCCGCTGGAAATGGAGCACCTCTTGGAAGCTGATTTATGAAGCAATGTGTCTTCTCCTTCTGAAAAAGCCAAATATAGCTCTGGGTTGTTTCCTTTCAGATTGTTTCTGAAACCTCTTCTTGAGGTCTTGCATTTATCCAGAAAAGGATTGGACACATGAAATGGGCATCTTTATCACATTCTTCCTCTACTTCAGGAGTGTCAAACTCGCCACATCACGTGACGTGTCACGACATATCACAACTTTTTTCCCCATTGCCAGAGCTGGGGTGGGCGTGGTTTCGGCATGACGCATCCTGCCTGCGGGCCAGCAGTTTGACACCCTGCTCTAGTTCATCAGGATTTCTGTCTGACAATGTCCAAAGAATTCCCTTTCTTACTTTCACTATCTGCATGCGAGAAGTCTCTTCCTGATTCGGCTGCTTTTCTACATATATCTTCTATCTTGTAGAAAGATGTTAGAAACTTTGGAGACTTCCAACAGAAGAGCCTAAGAGGGACACCAAATTCTGGGCACTTCTCTGCTGTCACCACATACCAAACTGTTTGCATTGATAGCCTGGCTTTACCATGGAAGAGCCGGGGTGGTGCAGTGGTTAGAATGCAGCACTTCAGGCCGACTCTGCCCATTGCCAGCAGTTCGATCCTGACTGGTTCAAGGTTGACTCAGTCTTCCATCCTTCCGAAGTTGGTAAAATGAGGACCCAGATTGTTGGGGGCAATATCTGACTCTGTAAACTACTTCGAGAGGGCTATAAAGCACTACGAAGTGGTATATAAGTCTAAGTGCTATTGCTATTGATATGTCACTTCATCCTGGTTCACTGTTGCAAATACAAAGGCCTTCTTCCTCCTTTGTGTCTACAACACAACTGTTGGGAAGGTTGGGACTGTTAACTCCTCTTCTTATGTTGCCTTGAACATGGAAAATGAGTTACAATTGCACTGATCACAATTCATGATGGCCAGAAATGGATTATCCATAAAGCATTAATGAGATGAAGCTGTTTCCTAGTAAAATCAACAAGGTCAAACCAGACTGTTGTTGATCAAAAAAGTACAGTCAGCAGTCAGTGAACATTGACCACAAAGCAATAATTTCAGATTCCTTTTCTTTCTTTCTTTTTCCAAATTATGGTTAGGGAAAAAAATGTTGAGCTAATTCCAAAAAGTAAAAGTTCAAGTCACCTTCCCCAAACTTTGTAAAGCAATTAGCTGGTTGGCTACCCTACCGAAAAAATGCATTTTCAGGGTATCCAAGAACTACCCAAGAGAGCTAGCATTCCACTTCCTTTTTAAAGCACAAGATGGCATTTGATTAGAAATGGTTGGTTAGTTAATTATTTGTAGGTTGAAAAATCCATGGATTATTCAGTTCATTAGGTTGAGGAGAACATCTGAAAAGCTTCTGTCTCATCTTTTTTATGTCAATTAAGTTTGGTTTGGGCCCCATTGGCC
>NW_015393924.1:9597-13045 GCF_001527695.2 Protobothrops mucrosquamatus | reverse complement strand
CTTTTCCCTTTCAGACCCTCGGCATGACCGAAGCTGCCCAACCCCTTCCTTTCATTCATGCTACCCCCCTCCCATGCCTCCCCCGACCCACCCCCACCCCCACCCCTCCGCCCATAGACCGCAGAAAGGTCCGTTTTAACGTCCCGGCGCGGCGCTTACCTGACTCGGGCTGCTGGGTGCTTTGCGGTGGGCTGGGCGGGGGTCTCGGCTCCTTCTGGGCGTGCTTCCGAGGCGCGTCCCCCTTGCGGTCTCTTCCTCCCCCCACCCCCCAAATGCAAACACACACACACACACACACACACACCGGGCTTTGCTTTTCGCCTCCGGAATCTCGGCCCCGGGCCAGATTTCCCGCTCGGAGACCGGAGGGCGTGCGGGGGAACGCGAGACAGCCTCGCCGGTTCTCCCGGGCGGTGCGCGGAGCTTGGGAAGCTGGCGAGCTGCCCGCGAGGGCGGAGAAGCATCACACGCCGCCGAGGCGCGCCAGTGCGTCTCCGCCCCAGCAGCAGCAGCAGCAGCAGCGCTGTGAGAGCCCAGCCAAAGGCTTCAACTTTATTTACGGAGAGATGGGGAGGCGCGGGGGAGGAGCCTGGGAATGGAGGGAGGGGGGGCAGTGGGAAAGCACACGCACACACCTCTACGCACATCGCTTTAGCTCAGATCTCGCTTTGCGGGAGAGGCTCGCCTCTTGCAAGAACAGAGGGGGGGGGAGGAGGAGGAGGAGGAGGAAGAAGAAGAAGAAGGGGAAAGAGATTGAAGCTGGTTCTAGATTCCTCTTTCTCTGGAACGGCTGCCCTTTTCATCCAGAACCCATTTAAGCTTTCCGTTTGAAATGAAGGGCGCGCCCCAAGGGAACGTAGGGCTGCGGAGATGCTCAATTTTGGGGTTTGGGGGGTGGGTGGGTGGAGGCTGGCACAGAAGAACGGCTAGGGCTGTATTTTTCAAGGCCAAGGAGAAGGAAATCGACCTTTTGTGAAATGCCGGGGGGGGTGTGTGTGGGGAAGGTCCACATTCCCGAGCTGTGTTTCTCAACCGTGGCAACTGGGCAAGATGCGTGAACTTCAATCCCCAGAATTCCCCAGCCAACAGATACACTATTCCAGACTGTATTTCAGAAGAAAGCAGGACCAGGGCTGGTTAATACTTGAGTGACAGACCACCGAGGAAATGTAGCCCTGCAGAATAGATTGAGAAGATTTGGGGGGTGGGGTGCTGGAAGAAGAAAATGATCGCGAATGAAGGCAAATATATGTGTCCCGAGATAATGTTGCAGGATCTAACTTGATTCGGTCAGCTGGACCGTGATTCTTATATCCAGCATGAGCCCAAAAGCTTGGAAGAATAAATCTTTGGTCCCTGATCCTGCGGAATGATCAACCTTTATTGTGATCTAAAAAAAAAACCCCTGTCTGGATCTAACCATGATGACTGCTGCAGATTTAGTTATCTAACTTTGACTGTTCTTGCAATAGCCAAGAAGGGTTGGACTAGTTAGCACTTTGATTATTTGAGGTTTCCAATAAGTTTTAGGAAGGGAAATTGAACGAGGGAACCTTTCTTGGAAAAGGCAACGACAAAACACAACTGAACAGCGGAAGATAAAGCTGCAGCTGGGTCCACAAAACCTGTCGGAAAGGAAGTTTGCGTCAAGGACATCTTAACCTGGGTAGAATCATTGTGAGTCACTCTGACTGAGGAGACGAAAAGGAATGGCAAAAATAAGTTTGTTCCAAATGACATCGGTAAAAAAACAACAACAGCCACCTAAAAACCCTTTCATCTGCTTGAAAGATATGACATATAATCCTTGACTTACAACAACTCATTTAGTTACAACGGCTCTAAAAAAAGTTACTTATGACCGTTTTTCATGCTTACGACTGTTGCAATATCCCCATGGTCACATGATCAATATTCAGACACTTGGCAATTGACATGTTTACGACAATGATAGCATCCTAGGATCACGTGATCACCTTTTGTGACCTTCTGATAAACAAAGTCAATGGAGAAGCCAGATTCACTTAACAACCGGGTTACTAGCTTATCAACGGCAGTGATCCACTTAACAACTGTGGCGAGAAAAGTCACAAAATGGAGCAAAACTCGTTTAACAACTGTCTCATTTAGCAATAGAAATTTTGAGCTCAATCATTGTTGAGGACTACCTGTATTTATAAACCCTGCTCTTGATTTCAGCCTGCACTGGAGGGACTACAGTTCCTATTATCCCTAGCCAGGATGCCCAATCGCAGGAAAAAACTATAGTCTAATAGATTTGCAGAATGTTGGCTTGGGGGGGGGAAATCTTTCTTATTTATAATCTGAAGAATGATTTTCGCTACAAGGAACTGGATCACCAGAGTTCGTTAAGAAATGGAATGGAATCCTTTGGGCATTGAGTGGCCGAGGTTTGCGTGATTAAAGTCAGATCCGTTTCATTTCCCCTTCAGACGAATCACACTTGGGGGTTTTCCTTGTCTTAATATCTTATGGTTCTTATGATGCCAACCCATTTGGAATTCTATAACTTGCCGAAATGATTGGGGCCATTCTGTTCTTGAGTGCATTATGCCAACATGCCCTCTTGTTTGTCTCTCAAGAAAAGGAATAAACCTTACTCTGACAGAACAGATGAAAGAGGCAATGATGGCCAGGAGCAAAATAAATAAATAAATAAATAAAAAATAACAAACTGCTTGCTGCACTGAATGAATTCCAGCACTGGGAGAAAAAAGAAAGGCAAGGTGGAAATAAGACATAAGGTGGCCAATTGTTTGGGGAAATCTGCCTGGGTTTTGCTGTGATCCTTTTGTTCAGGCCGAAGGCTGCGGCAGCTGTGGAAATGATGGATGAAATATATTAGCCTCATTATCCCAACCCGGCCTCTTACGTCCGGAGCCAAGCAGATGTTTTTTTTAAAAAAATTATCCCACCTTTTAAATATCTATATATACCTATCTACCTATCTACCTACCTATCTATCTACCTATCTACCTATCTCTCTCTCTCTCTCTCTCTCTCTCTCTGTATGTATGTATGTATGTATGTATGTATGTATGTATGTATGTATGTATGTATGTATGTATCTTCTTCTTGTGCCATATCCGTTATCGGATGTTGGCGATCATGTTGGCGATCCTGTTTTTATCAGCAGCCCCATGAAAAAGTGCTGCTGAATTTTGTCCAAACCAGTCCCTTAGATTTTGATATGTATACACACACATACACACACACACACACACACAAAACTCAAGGTGGCAAACATACTTAGTACAGTACTTCTTCCTCCTCCTATTTTCTTCACAATAACAACCTGTGAGGTGGGTTGGGCTGAAAGACTGACTGGCCCAAGGTCACCCTGCCGGCTGCCATGCCTAAAGTGGAACTAGAACTTACAGTCTCCTGGTGATTGACCCAGAATCAACCAGCTGGGTTTCATGCCTAA
>NW_015393924.1:6081-8319 GCF_001527695.2 Protobothrops mucrosquamatus | reverse complement strand
AACTCAAGGTGGCAAACATACTTAGTACAGTACTTCTTCCTCCTCCTATTTTCTTCACAATAACAACCTGTGAGGTGGGTTGGGCTGAAAGACTGACTGGCCCAAGGTCACCCTGCCGGCTGCCATGCCTAAAGTGGAACTAGAACTTACAGTCTCCTGGTGATTGACCCAGAATCAACCAGCTGGGTTTCATGCCTAAGGCAGGACTAGAACTCACCATCTCCTGGTGATTGGAGCAAAGTCATCCAGCCAGGTTTTGTGCTTAAAGTGGGACTAGAACTCACCGCCTCCTGGTGATTGGCCCAAAGTCACCCAGACAGCTTACATGCATAAGGTGGGACTAGAACTCACAGTCCCTGGTTTCTAGACTAGCAGCTTAACCACTACATCAAACTGGTTCTTCGGGTTTTTCCCCTCCTTCTTTCTTCTGATATTTAGAACCATAAGTGACTTGAAGCCAAGTGATTTAAAGGCCTGGTTTGAAAAAAAACCTGTGATTCATGGAACTCAACCTGAGCCTTTCGTTCAGTTTTGAAGACTAAGGCTGTGGACATTTTCCAAGAATAATTTCTGATATAAAAGAAGTGGTTTCTGGTATTCTTCACAGCAGTTATAAGTACAAATATGTTTTCACCTCTCTCTCCAAAGTTACATCGTAGTAGTCTTCTTTCTTTAATCGATCTTGTCTAATCATAGAAGCCATAAATCACAAGTTCATATTTTTTTTTATGCATAGCGCTTGTAAGAGGCTTCCTGTTATCAATAAATGTAGATAATGTCTATAATCAATCACTTTATCCATTTCAACAAAACCTGTCAACTTCACAAACAATTCCCCCGTAGTGGGTAGCGTTGAGTCTTTCTACCTCTGAATGCAGTAATCTCACCCCAGTAATCATATACTGAAATACTCTTTCATGACTTTTGTCTATTTATCCATTCGACCTAAACGGGAAAGTTCTGGCTTCAGTTGAATATTTATCTTTAAAATCCTCTGTATCAAACTATATGTGTTTGAATCCAATTTCTTTGAGCTTTTTTGCATGCCCACCAAATAGGATAAAATGTCCCTTCATGTTGTTTCCTTTTCCAACATAGATTTGAAGCACCTTTATATAATCTAGATGATTTATCTGGTTTCATGTAATACTGATGCATCATTTTATTAAAAAAATTATCTTTCAGATCATCCCACCATGTAAATTTCAACTCTTTTAACGACACATTTCCCCACTGAGCCATCTGTATATTAGGACCAAAATTCTTAGCCCACTGTATCATACGTTCTTTAACTCTTTTCCATTTCAAATTTCAACAAAAATTATACACTGGAAATTACATGTTCATCAGCAGTACACAATTGTTACTTTGCTCCACTTTAAATCTTTCAGATAACTGTAAATGGGGAAACTGTAGACAACTATATATACTTTTCTGCTATTAATTGCTCTCTTGATTAAATTTCCCTTGATAGTTTTCCAATAAGTCCTGTTACCTCAATCATTTATATTTGTCTGCTAGTCTTCTTCTATGATATGCTATTTTTGAGCACATCCTGGGTTTGTATCTATTCCATATGATCAATAAAGCATGTCTAATAAAATGATTTTTAAAGTTCACATTAACTTTAACTTCATCGTACTATAAATATCCATGTCATCCAAACCTCAGATTGTGATCTTCTAACTGTAAAAGTCTTTTGTTTCTCAGCAACAGCCATTCTCTCATCCAGACCAAACAACAAACAGTGAAATGCAATTTCAAATCTGGTAAAACCAATCCTCCTATTTCTTTTGCATCTTGTAACACTTTATATTCAACATGTGGGTTTTTTTTTCTCCTTGTGATATAAATTCCACACCTATCTATCACTTCTACACCATGGAGCTGAGCAATCACGTTGCTTTGCTGGAGGAAATGGGCTCCTGTGGATGTGCAACACAGGCAGAGAAATAAGTATCTAGCTTGGGAAAGCAGTGGAAAGTAGTGTCCAGGATATCCCCAATAGCAATAGCATTTAGACTTATATACCGCTTCAGAGTGCTTTACAGCCCTCTCTAAGTGGTTTACAGAGTCAGCCTATGGCTGCCAACAATCTAGGTCAGGGGTAGGCAACCTTGGCTCTTTTATGACTCATGGACTTCAACTCCCAGAATTCCTGAGCCAGCATGGCTAAGCATGGAAACCTCTCTCTTTCCCCTCAGCATGGCTGGCTCAGGAGTTCTGGGAGTTGAAATC
>NW_015393924.1:0-3997 GCF_001527695.2 Protobothrops mucrosquamatus | reverse complement strand
AATAAAAATACCCAGTTTAAAACCTAATTAAAAAGAAATATTTACTGTGGCCTATGTCAATTAAAATTACTCTTAAA
This sequence comes from Protobothrops mucrosquamatus, assembly GCF_001527695.2. NCBI lineage: Eukaryota > Metazoa > Chordata > Lepidosauria > Squamata > Viperidae > Protobothrops > Protobothrops mucrosquamatus. The sequence continues at coordinate 3,920 of NW_015393924.1, read as the reverse complement.
ACCCCACTAAAATTCCCCTAGGCCAATCCCGCTTGTTGGAAGAGCCATGTCTTTAGGGCGCGGCGGAAGGAGGGGAGATCCGGGATCACCCGGATCTCTGGGGGTAGTTCGTTCCAGAGGGTTGGGAGCTCCCACCGAGGTCGCCAGCCGGCACTGTCTGGCTGACGGCACCCTGAGGAGACCCACTCTGTGGGAGCGTACCGGCCGATGGGAGGTAATCTGCGGCAGAAGGCGGTCTCGGAGATATCCAGGTCCGATGCCATGGAGCGCTTTGAAGATGATGATCAGGAGGAATGTCTTGATTCAGAAAGTCAACTTGAACTGTTGGGTTGGGTTTATCTGTTGCTCCAGTTATCAGCTATCTAGGTTGCTGAAATTACCCTACGGCAGTGGTTCTCAACCTGTGGGTCGGGACCCCATTTGGGGTCGATCGACCATTTCACGGGGTCGCCAAGCAAGGCTGTCCGCCATTTTTTTTTGTCCGCTACTTTTTCCCCCTTTTCCGGCGGGTGCCTTACCTCCCTTGGGCTGGGCCAGCTGGTGGTCGGCCTGCTCCGTCTCTGCCGCTTGCCAGCTACGCCTCAGCCGGCGCAGGGGGCGGAACCACACATGTGCAGCGCTCCCGGGCAGGGAAAGTCCTCGACTTACGACCGGTTGGGTAGTCCTCGACTTACGACCGGTTTAGTCCTCGACTTACGACCAGTTGGGGTCACGGCATTAAAAAGGTTGAGAACCACTGCCCTACGGGCATCTGAGCCCATAGGAGGAATGGGAGTGTGGGAAATGTCTCTGAATAGACTCTCCCTAGTGCCTTCAACTGTAAAGGGGAGGGGGGGGAGAGATGTACTTTGAGACTTGCAAGATTCTGAATGAAGGTAGTATTAATACTCATACGGTTGGTGCTTCCTGTTGGGAATGCTTCTAAAAGCTGACAGTCCTGGAAGCTCTCTCGATGACTCTAGACCTTTTATTCCCTGTCAACCCTTGGGACATATATGGGAGAATAGCAATAGCACTTAGAGTTATACAGCAGTCCACAGTGCTTTACTACATTCTCTGAGCTGTTTACAGAGTCAGCATCTTGCCCCCAACAATCTGGATCCTCATTTTACTGAAGGATGGAAGGAACTGACCGGAGTGAAGTTCAAAAGTAACATTAGAAAGGATTACTTCACAAGAAAGAATAATAGGAGCTTGGAACCAACTTCCAGTGGAGAAGTGGATCAATCAGCATTAACTGAGAATAGAATAGAATAGAATAGAATAGAATAGAATAGAATAGAATAGAATAGAATAGAATGGAATGGAATGGAATGGAATGGAATGGAATAGAATAGAATAGAATAGAATAGAATAGAATAGAATAGAGCTGGAAGGGACCTTGGAGGTCTTCTAGTCCAGCCCCCTGCTCAAGCAGGAGAACCTATACCATCTCAGACAAGTGACTGTCTAGTCTCTTCTTGAAAATCTCCAGTGATGGAGCCCCCATGATTTCTGGAGGCAAGCTGTTCCACTGGTTAATTGTCCTCATTGTCAGGATGTTTCTCCTTAATTCCAGGTTGCTTCTCTCTTTGGTCAGTTTCCAACAATTGTTTCTTGTCCTGCCCTCTGGTGCTTTGGAGAATAATGTGACCCCCTCTTCTTTGTGGCAGCCCCTCAAATACTGGAATACTGTTATCATATCTCCCCTGTTTCTTCTTTTCTTTAGACTAGCCAAACTCAAGTCCTGCCGCCGTTCTTCGTATGTTTTAGTCTCCAGGCCTTGGATCATCTTAGCTGCTCTTCTCTGAACTTTTTCCAAGGTCTCAACATCTTTTTTGTAGTATGGTGACCAAAACTGGCTGCAGTATTCCAGGTGTGGTCTCACTAGGGTTTTAGAAATGCTTGGGTTAAATACATGTCCATCATCCAACAAAAAAAGAAAAAGAAAACCCCCCAAAGGATAGACTTGGTAGACCACTAGGGTCTTTGTCTATCATGTTTTCGATGTTTGCCACCAGCGCAGAGGGTGGGAAAAATGCTGCATGAGAGGCAACACAAGAGACCAAGCCGTCCCTTCTTTTTAAGAGAAATTATACCTGTCACAGTAGAAGCTAATAAAACATTCCACATGATTCTGCTGGCATCGGAAAAACACATATTGCTTTCTCGCTAAGCAAGTTTCTTCTGATTTTTGCAAGGCTACGAGAAGCTGATTCGTTTACTGAACAGTCACGCTTCGTAATTTGCCTCTGTGTTAAATAACAGTACAACCAGTTGTTCTACAGTTAACAAGGACACAGTGAAATCTTGCAAGAAATATCAAGTTGAATTGGGAATTTTTTTTTTAAAGGCTTCATTCTCTTTCCAACAGCTGGCTGGCAAGTTTAAAAAAGAGCGACAAGCTGATTGCGTGGGGAAATCTTAAAAGACTAAAATTAAGCCTTAATGGATTGAGTCACAAAACAGAACAAAATGCTGGCTGAAAAAATATATAAGTCTCTCTTACAATCTTCCTTAAATCAGAACCCCAATATTCCCAATTCTCTGTGTGAATAGCCCCTTCTCTCATTCTCTCTCTCTCTCTCTCTCTCTCTCTCTCTCTCTCTCTCTCTCTCTCTCTCTCTCTCTTTCTCTCCCTCCCTCCCTCCCTCCTTTTCTCTCTCTCTCACACACATCTGTACATATTACATCTATATGAGTAAAACAGGTTGGTGGGTCAAAGGTAGGAAGGAAATTTAATTTAAAATACAGTATAAAGTCTTACAGCAATGAGTTCCACATATGGGACTTTGCTACCATAAACATCAGTGTGCATGTTTGCAATCCGGGTGACTCAGAAAGCAATTAAGTCTCAAGACCTGATTACACAACTGCTTCATAAGCAGCTGATCACTCTCTCGTGAGCTTCTGAAAGCATCTGCTGGCCCCTGAATGATAGAAAATGCTAAAACGGGTGAGCTGGACCCGGTTTTGGAAGCTCTACTTATATCTTTGGATTAGCACTTTGGGGCTGGAATACTGTTGAAAAGTAATAAAGAAGGGAAGGGGACAGGTGTATCGATTGTACCTGTCCTGTCCTTGGTGGCTCTCAGCATTTCAAATATACAAGGCAGACAAGCCTGGCACTCTGAGCGTTTGGCCATCCACAGGCCCATAGACAAAGCAACATCTACATGCCATTCGAAAGAGACAATCAACAAGCCAAAAAGGGAACCTAGAAACCAAAATATCTCCCCACCAGCAATCAACATCCAGATGAGCAGAGATCAACTGCAAGATTAACATCAGACCAACAATCAAGAAGTAAACAATTCCCCCAATCAAAGAACTGCCAAACAAGCTAAGAGTAAACAGCCAGGCCAAAGAATCACTAAGACCACCCCCCACCAAAATAGACAGAGTAAGCCACTACAATAGGAAATGATGGTGATGTTACCTAATTTGGGTAATGAAACATCTGCAAAGAAACAACTAAGCTCAGAAAACATCAAGAATCACACAATTCTTTTTCTTTTCTTCTTCTTCTCCTCCTCCTCCTCCTCCTCCTCCTCCTCCTCCTCCTCCTCCCTGCTAGCACTGAAGATGTTACCTAGTTGGGTAAAGAAACGTCTGCAAGAAAACCACCAAGTTCAGAGAACACCAACGACCTCTCATTTCAAACCTATTTCCAGAAATGTGCAGTGATGCTTAAGTTTGGCTCTCTCTCTCTCCCTCCCTCCCTCCCTCCCTCCCTCCCTCCCTCCCTCTCCCTCTCCCTCTCCCTCTGTTTTCAAGACCCCTGGTGATTACCTGGACCAATCTCTGCAGTTTCCTTGACAAGCTTTTTCATAGGTAGTTTGCTATTGCCTGCTTTTCAGAGCTGAGAGAGAGTGACTGGCCCAAGGTCACCAGACTGGCTTTGTGCCTAAGGCAATCTAGAACTTACAATCACCCAGTTT
>NW_015393923.1:12009-13051 GCF_001527695.2 Protobothrops mucrosquamatus | reverse complement strand
AGCCGCAAGCCACCATCCGCCCTGTGGTTATAAGTGTCCCGGCAGTTGGGACCCGCCCCTCCCGGAAGTCAATCAATCCTTGGCGGTTCTCCATCCGGCCGCTTGTGTGCTGCATCACCCAGCCTCCTTCCCTGAAGGCTCGTTGGACCAGAGAGTTCCAGGTTGGTGTCAGCCCTTGCTCGGCCTTCTGAGCTCTCCCACGGCGTCTGCTGGTCTGCTGGTGTTGCGTGGCCCGTTCGGCTTTCCCCCTGGCGTCCGCAGCATTCTCCGCCTCGCCGCGGCTTTCCCCGGCCGGCTCCAGCAGTTCCGGCTGATTGCCAGCACGTGGCTGTTTCTCCCTGGCAGCCTCGGCCCCCCCAGCCCTGTCGGTGAGTGCCCGGCACGGCGCAGCGTCGCCAGGCCTCCCCCCCTTGCGCGAGGCTTCTGGCGTTCCCCCTCGCACCTGGCTACGGCGGCTCGGGGTTTCCCGTCCCAGGCACGCCAGGCAGCGCTGCAGGGAACGGAAGGGAGGGGGGGAGGGCCATACCTGGAGCTCCGCAGGCCGGGGCGACGCCGGGAACGAGCTGGGCGGCTGCGGCGACGGCGGCGGTGGGAACAAGCTGCTCGGCTGCGGCGGCGGCAATGGGCTGGGTGGCTGCGGTGGCGGCGGCGGCGGCAGCAGTCGGCTGGCGGTCCCCCAACCCTCACCCGTGAGTGGCAAGCCCTGTGGGGCTTGACAAAGAGAAGAGAAAGAGAGGAGAGAGGGAAATAGAAAAAGTGGAAAGAGAAAGAGAAAGAGGGGAAAGAGAGAGAGAAAGTTAGAGGAAAGAGAGGAAGAGAAGAGAAAGAGGAAAAAAAGAGAAAAGAGAAAAAGAGAAAAAGAGGAAAGAGAGAAAGAGAAGAGAAATAGAGGAAAGAGAAAGAGAGGAAAGAGGGAAAGAGAAAGGAAAGAAAGAGAGAAAGAAAGGAAAGAGAGAAAGAGGAAAGAAAGAGAGGAAAGAGAAAGAGAAGAAAAGAGGAGAAAGAGAGGAAAGAAAGTTAGAGGAAAGAGAAAGAGGAGAGG
>NW_015393923.1:2522-9748 GCF_001527695.2 Protobothrops mucrosquamatus | reverse complement strand
CCTCTAAAAGCACTCAAAAGATATACACATAGACAAATAATAGAAGTCAACTATTGAACACAGTGTGACTTTTCTGGCTGTTATTTTTCCATACATACTATACCATATACCATATATCTTCCTGGTCATTGATCTTTTATACCATTTACATATTGCATTTTATACTATTTACATATTTATATATTTACATACATATTTATGTCTATTTATAACATAAATTCCATTTCCATTCTTATTTCATATTCTGATCTCTATCTTGGAAATCTACACTTTCTCTCTTCTAGACAAGCTTTCTCTGTTCTGACTTTTTCTCCTCGATTCTAACCAATAGTACATCTTATCCCAAACTTCGTAATACTCTGTTTCATCCTTGTCTTTAATTTCTAAGGATAATCTATCCATCTCTGCACATATCAATTTTTTTTAATTAGTTCACTCTCCACCGGGGAATTTCCGTTTTTCCAGTTCTGGGCATACACCAATCTTGCTGCTGTTATGATATGCAACACTAAATATGTCTTTCCTTTGTTAAACTTCCCATCTATCATTCCCAGTAAAAACAATTCTGTTTTTAAATGTTTACTTAATAAAAATTAAAAAAAAAGAAGTCAACTATTAAAAAAAACCCAAGCATATCAAATATGCAATTCATGTAAACTAAGGGCCAAACACCTGCTGCAGCCATGGTTCTTAAAAATAGAAAAAGGCATACACTTCCTTTTTTAATACTGCAATTGTGATCAACTCACAACCTTTGTGAGTGCAGGAGAGATATTTATAGTCTCAGTTTACACAGCCTGTTTAGGCTTTAACTAGATGGAACTCTGAGGTTCTATAATCCATATCATTGTTTGTGGAGCTGTGAGCAATTGCCTCCCTGTAGGAACTTGCTGAAGGAAACAGCCAAGTGCCATCGATCAACAGGAAGACCCAATGTCATGATGGTTCTGGGAACAGAAGCAATGAAGTCAGCATTCTTCTGGTAAAGTGCTAATGAAGCGAATGTGCAAGGAAGCTTCTGAGTAATCACTGATTCACTAAATCCACTAAAAATCTGTGTGTGGTGGTACAGCCTCCCGCTGAAGCTCCGGCTACTTCTGAATCAAAAGTGCTTACGTTCATCTGGAGACTGTCTCCCTCATTCTCAACAGGCAGACCAGACAAACAGTGACATGTTTCTTTTTTGTCTGTTTTGTCCTTTAGGATGGAAAGGGCAATTGCTTTTGGAAGTGGTTCAGAAATGCTTTATTTTGAGCTGAATTTCTCTGGTGATGCATTTATGGGTTTGCTATGCAGGTAGTCCCCATTCAGGGGTCCTTGGTGCTCTCTGAGCCTGGTTGTTTTCTTGCAGACGTTTCATTACCCAAACTAGGTGACATCATGAGTGCTAGCACTAGCATTGATGATGTTACCTAGTTTGGGCAATGAAATGTCTGCAAGAGAGCACCAAAGACCCTTCATTTCAACCCTGAACTACAAATATTCTCCTTTATTAGTCTTCATTTAGCGGCCACATTTGGGACTGTCAGCTTGGTCATTAAGCGAAATGGACATTAAGTGAAACCACAACTGTGCTCGTGATCTTATTTCAGCTTTCCTTTGAAAGGAAAGATTGTGAAGGTCATAAATAGCAAGGATTGGTTGTAAAATTATTTTTTCATCATCCTTGTAACTCAGTGGTTGCTAAAAGAGGTGGTCACTAAACAAGGACTACCTGCATGTGAAACAATGGACATGCTAAGAGATATTCCTAAACCTATATCAGGAATAGGTAACCTAGTACTCTCCAGATGTTTTGTACTACATTTCCCACAATTTGTTGCTATTGGCTATGAAATCAGAGGCTGCTGGAGATTAAACGTCTATAGGGGACCAGGTTGCCAATCTCTGCTTCTAGTAGCACACTGGTGCTGTGATGGGCAGAACAGACAAATTAAGGTTATAATCCTATAGAGACATTTGGGAATAAATGTAGAGATAGAGTTTATTTCTGATTAAACATACATAGGATTGGCCTGAAGAAATGTGTGTACTCCACTCCTGAAAAACAATTATATTTAACAGCAACAGTGAAAATCCTATTTTAAGTCTCTCTCCTATAGTGCCAATGTAGAAGGCCATTGTAGTTTAGTGACATATTCTGATTTCTCCTTTTTATTATGAAAATTCTAGAAGTTTAGAGTTCACGCTGAGCTATGTTTAACCTGCTTGTTTTCACTCTTCTTGATGAATAAGGGAAGGGGGGGGAAATCTTCACATGTAGATTGTTAGGGTAGCACTGGCTTATCTGTAAAGTCTTCAGAACCTATCCCAGGCTCCTAGCCCAGGATTATGTACTAGTGGTAGGTAGTCAAGATCAGGTCTTGCAGTCTTATGACCACAAAAGTAGGACAATGAAATCTTGTGCCAGGTTTTAATAAAAGCCCTGAAACTGCCCATTAAGCTTTGAGTCTCTGCATAGGCTCAGCTGAAGGCAGAGCATCTTGCCTAGTATGTGATGCTTTCTTGTGTTTCTGTTGAATTTCCCTGCTATGGTTTAACAATAGAGCTTGAAGTCTCCTTGTTCAGCGGTATGCTTATTGATTCTGAATCCAAAAGAACCAGTAGCCTGGGCACCTGATCGCTGCTCTGGTACTTGGCAAAACATCTCCTCATTCATTCATTCATTCATTCATTCATTCATTCATTCATTCATTCATTCATTCAATTTCTATGTCACTCATCTCCCCTGCAAGGTGACTCTGGGTGGCTTACAAATGATAGAAACAAGTAAAAAACAGTTAAAAGATTAAAACAAATCAACATTAAACTATTATTAAAAACTGCGCTAAAACCATGCCTACAAGATGTCAACTCTACAATGAGCATGGCTGCAGCCATTTTTTCTTCTCATTCTAGGTTGCCACATAGAATGGAGGGGGGGGGGTTTGCCAAGGTGCTTCGTTAGTCAAAATAATTTTTTGTCCCGTGGGAACCAAGATCATCTGCTGCTCCCGAGACTAGGGACTGGGCATTGCATAAAAAAGCCTGCCAAATGAGAATAATTGGGGAACATAGTTGCTTGCATAGTTTTGTGGGTGGGACATTAAACTTTGTAATTGGGCAATTGTTACTTGTGTATTCAGACTTGGTTTCACTTTTGACCGTGCCAATACTTTGTAACTAATAAACATGTTCTTTGAGGAATTTTCAAGCCTTGGAGTTCTGCTTTATTCGTCTCTGTCTGTTGGAACCATGACATTAAACTAAGTCTGAATACTGCCCCCTCTGTTTTGGCTTTCCGAATGGGGTATCAAAACTTGGCTTTCCCGATTGGCCTGAGGCCCTCATCCCCATCCCATCCGTCTCTTGGATCTTGTGTTAAGGTTCCGACACAAGACCCAAGAGACTGATGGGATGGGGATGAGATCTTCTTACCCCATTAGCCACCTCCAGCAGCGAGTGACCCCCACAGGGCCTAAGGCCAATTGGGAAAGCCAAGTTTTGATGCCCTATTCGGAAGGCCAAAAAGGAGGGGCAGTTCTCCCCTCCAGTGGAAGAATGTTCCACTGTGGACAAGCTCTTCTCCTTGATCCTGCCTGCTTTAATTCCTTTGCAAATGGTATCCGTAGCAGGCCTCTTCCACTGTCATGAGTGGGGTGAGCCTGCCCTATCAGGGGGAGATGGCTCCTTAGATACCCATGTAGGGCTTTAAAGTAGTGACCAATATCTTGAAATGGACCCAGAAGCGAACTGGGAACCAATGCAGCTAGCACAGTAATGGGGTTATATGTGCAGCCCTAGGAACTCCTAAGAATATGCAGGCATTCCGTAACAGCTGCAGCTTCCGAATACTCTTCAAGGGTAGAGTGCATTGCAGTAATCCAGCAGAGAGATGACTAAGGCATATGTGACCATGAGCAGGGCCTCAGGATCCATGTAAGAGTGCAACTGGTGCACAACGTGACTCAAAGTTCTGTAGCATACTAAAGAGTAGTAGATGTGTTATGACATATAGGCTTTTATAAAACACTTTCTATTTAATCAGATGCTATGATGAGATGACTTGTGCAGTTTGTGAAAGCTTATATGATAATATATTAATTTTTAAGGTGGCCTGAGATTTTATTGCTTTTTTTTGGCTTCAGACTAACATGGCTACTTCTCTACTGTTGAAAATATTAACATATGATTAACCTTAACCTCATGAAATGTTATTATTACCTGAGGAATGTCCTGTCTTCTGCATCAGTGGAAAAGGTCACAACTATTAAGTTAATTCAAAACAACCTGAAGCTGAGCATTTGTCTATACTGCCTGCTTCCCACAACCCCAATATTTCATTCTGGAAACAATTTCTTGGCTATTCTAAATCCCAAAGTGCATGCTTAGCTCTTTGGATGGTTTAGTGAGCATTTATATTTGAACCATTCCTTTGCTCGGATTGGATCTTGAGACAATGTCACAGGGCCAAGTTATTTGAAGGACCTCCTCTCCCTCAGGCTATCTGTCTGTCCTAATAGGTTAGGGTGGGTTTGTTCCAGATCCCCTCCTCTAAATGCTGCCATCTGATAGAGCCTTGGAGGCATGCATTCTCAAAGGCTACCCCTAGCCCTTTGGAACAGCATCCCACAGGGATCCCTACCCTTTTAGCCATGACAACCTGGCTCTTCCCCAAAACATTGGGCTGGGGTGAGGGTTGAGCTAAGACACGAATGTCAAGCTTGATCACGTCACGTGACATATTGTGATGTATTGTGATGTTTTTTTGCTTTTGCGGAGCTGGGGTGGGCGTGGCCTGTGCATGACGCATCTGGCCTAAGGTCCACCAGTTTGACACCCCTGAGCTAGGAGGATCTGGGCTGGTGGGAGGGAGAGCACTTTTGTTTTTATCTATGTCAGTGTTTCTCAACATGGCTGCTTTAAGCTATGTAGACTTCAGTTCCCAGAATTCCTCAGCCAGCCATGCTAGTTGGGGAATTCTGGGAGTTGAAGTCCACAGAGCTTAAAGCAGCCAAGGTTGAGAAACACTGATCTATCTTTCGATGGATTGTTATGAGCTACCTACTGTAGAGCCATATAAGTCCAGTAAACAAACGAAGAAATGTCCTCAACTACACGAGCCCTTTAAGCCTATGATTTTAAAGATAGCCCTAGCCTCCCTAACACAGTTTGTAGGTTTCCACTTGATAGCAACACCGACCTCTTTCAATGGTGGGCTGTCTCATGGGTATCATTTGCCAAGTGGAATGGTTTTCTCTTTACAGTAAAAAGAAAGACCCAATATTAATGTGTAAAATTTCTTACAGCTTTGCCTTTTAAATTTGGCCCTCTTTAACCATTTCCTTTCTTTAAGCTTTCTCTTAAACTGGTGATTTCTACCCTGCTTTTATTCTAAAACATTTTAGGATGATAGGATTCTACTCAGCTGTTCTTCTACAGTTCAGTGTGTGACTGGCTCATTCTGGAGATAATATACTGTATATGCACAATGGCAAAAGCAGGCATTACAATTTGTGGAAATGTATCCTGTGCTCAGATTTGGAGGCAAAACATCCCAATCTCCCTTTGTTGATAGTTAGTAGCTATAGAACTATTGCTCATGGGACTCTCCTAGGTGGTCCTAGGGCAGGGGTAGGCAATCTTGGCTCTTTTATGACTCGTGGACTTCAACTCCTAGAATTCCTGAGGCAGCAAATGAAATCAAATCAAATCTTTATTATGGTCCTAGACCAGCATAAGGAGATGGTGGGATACAGTCAATTTAAAATGGTAGAAGATACATCAATGCCTAAAAATTATGAAAAGCTAAAAGATGTAAGAGATATGTATTAAAGCAAAGTATATATAAAAAACAAGTCAAAGAATCTAACAAAAGGGAGCATTTGATGGGCATAGGTGATCACAAAAGGTTAGTATGTGAAAGCTACGGTATATTAAATTATAGAGCATTCTAATATGGTGATTTGGGTGCTCATTAACTCTAGTTTAGGGCACAGGTTATCATTTGACAAATTTGCAATACTGCTAGGGAGAACCTGGCAATATTATATGTTGTAGCAAGGTTGGGATCTGAAAGCAGCAGGGTGTTGTAAAATTGTCCTGTGCACTCTGGGTATTTATGCAGTAATGGTGAAATGAGGCTAGTAGGAATGCCTGTGTAATACAGGCACTGGAAAAGCACACACTCTGTTTCTGTGTCTCCAGAGTCACAGGGCACTATCACTTCAGGTGAGGAATCTTCCTGTATCAGTTTTCAAGGACAGCTGAGGGGAGGGCATGATATGGTGCCTGTAATGGGATGTGTGGATGACCTTGGGGGAAGAAAGGGAAGAAAAGCTGCCCAGGAAACAGTTAGACAAGAGAGGCAGAAGTCTACGGTCCCTTAATAGTCAGAGAAAGAAACTTAGGAAGGACTTGCTCTAATGAAATCAAATAGTTAAGATTGCAAGATTCTGTTAATGTAGCCTTACAATAAAGTAGAATTAGTTCGTTTAGTTGTGTTTTCTGTCTGGTTTACTTGGGAGGGCTGACAGTGACAGTGACAGAATAGAGCAGGGGTGTCAAACTTGCAACTTCACGTGACGTGTTGCGACGTATCGTGATTTCGCCATGACATATCCGGCCTGCGGGCTGGCAGTTTGACACCCCTGGAATAGAGAGACAATACAGTTGAAAGAAAAGTTTGCTAAATTTGATTACTCCACATTTTTCCCTTGAATGGGAAATGCATATTCTTCTACTGAATCTCTTTCTCACTTGGTCCCCTGCTCTCCTCTCCCCCCTCACAAGACGGCTAAAGGCTGTTTTGAAAGTGACACTATCTGTGTAACTTCCATTGTTTAAAGGTTATATTCACATGTACTGGCTCTGCTTGAAATCAATTTTTGATTTCCATTTTACTTCTCAGTGCATAACATTTGACATACCAGATGCATATCAGTGCAGATAGCAGAATAGCTACAAGATTTCTCAATAAAAGATTTAAAATAGATGGCAATACTTATTTGATTGATTGATTTGCCTTTCTATGCTGCTTCATATTTGATTTTGATTTTATTTGATTTTATTAAATTTATACCCCGCCCTTCTCCCGGAGGACTCAGGGCGGCTTACAGCCAGTTTAAAACAATGATATAATACAATACAAAATTTAAAAAGATTAAAAATAACTATTTAAATTTGGCCGCTTCTACTAAAAATTTAATTTAAAACCCCTTTAAAATACCCCTAGGCCAGTCCTGCCT
>NW_015393923.1:0-1266 GCF_001527695.2 Protobothrops mucrosquamatus | reverse complement strand
CCTGGAGCCAGGCTCGTGTCCCCTCCCGGGCAGCCAGTACCAGCCAGGAGGGGCACGGATCCAGTAAGCATGTGGTTGCATTCAGCCTCCCCAGAATCCTGTCCACGTCCTCGGGAGCCACAGAGTCGAACTCATCCCATATAACAGTCTCAAGACTTGCTCCTGTCTCCTCCCCCGGGGCCACCCAGTCAGAGTCAAGCTTCTCAAGATAGTTTTAAAAAAGCAATATAATGCATAATAAAACAATAGTTAAAAACAAAATCAATACAATAGTCAAAAAAACATTAATTAAAAACTGAGGGAGAGATTGAAAAAAAAAATCTTCTAATGTTTGTATTAAGTATGTATGAGTTGGCCAGCCTCTTGCTTAGGGTAAACATCCACCAAACCATAATAATCCTGAAAATTTCTAGCAGGAGAGATGTTTATTATAAGTTATATAATATGCATTATATAAACAATATAACTATATATAATAATAATAAAGATATGTGTGTGTGTGTGTGTCCTCAGTTTAGGAAAGAATAGGTCTCTGCAAACATACAATAGACTTGCAGATGCCTTTGTCATACCTTCTGCTTTATTGATTTGTTCCTTTTATTTTTATTTTTTAAAAATATCTATTGAATTACTTCTTTCAACCTAATATTCTGTATTTCCCAGAATTCTCCAGCTAACCCAGGGAATTCTGGGAATATAAGAGAAGGATTTCAGGATTTAGAAAGGTGGATTGTTTACTCAAACTTGAGAAAACAATTGAAGGCATGTTAAAGTAAACAGAGAAGCTATTTTAGTGGACCCAAAGAAGCAGAATTGTTTTGGCAGGGGAGGGGGGAAAATGCCTTCAAATCAGACTTGATTTTTGGTGACTGCCTGGAAATGTCTCTGTAGTTCTCTGGGCCACATTTTCAAAACTGATCTGCCGTTATCTTCTTCTGCCCCAAATTACCCAGATGGCTTTTGAATAAGGCAGTACCAAGAATGTTTAGGAATAGGCCTAGCGTTTACAGTCAACAAGCGCCTGCATTGGGCCAAATCTATATGGGATTTGCAAGTAAGCATGCAAGGTTGGACCTAGTTCTGATGGGACACCACTCAGAAATACCATAACTGTAGGCCAGAAGATGGCAATACATAGTAAACCACTTCCATACTGTTGACATGGAATTGAATTAAGTTCCAGAGCATCTTTATCTCTTTAACTCAGGGGTCTTCAAACTTGGTCCTTTTATGACTTGTGGACCTCAACTCCCAGAATTCGTCAGC
>NW_015393922.1:10399-13051 GCF_001527695.2 Protobothrops mucrosquamatus | reverse complement strand
TCTAGCACCAAGGAATTAATGTGCCAATCTGCACAGTCAAATCCCTGCGATAAAGACAAATGTTTCTTTTGCAATATTTTCAAGCTCTGTGATGTTTCCAGCCTCTCTCTCTCTGACTGTGCGTGTTGTGGTTGCGTGTCTGTGGATCAGAGGGTGATGGTGAAAAATGTATGACACTGACATTTTTTTAACTATATCAATTATAAAAACCTTTGAACGTGTTGCAGAAAACATCTCCAGCATAAAATTGGTCTAGACTAATATTATTTTTTCTTTCTGCTGGTTACAGGGAACACAAATGAGAGGGGGGGGGGAGAACGTACCTACGTTTAGCTATCAAAGGAAGAGGCTGTGCACTCAAATTCTTGGGGTTACACCTTTTTCAGAACTAAGAATGGAAATTATGTTCTCATCTTTTTTATTGTGAACTTTGCTCTGAAGCTGAATGTGCCAAAAATGAGTAATGCAAGGAACTATTTCTCACAAGATTACTTCTCCTTTGCTATGAGATTTAAAAGAAAAAGAAATTGCTGCTTTAGTCTGAAGGTGTAACTGTATATATTTACACACACAGAGATAGATAGATAGATAGATAGATAGAGAGATAGAGAGAGAGAGAGAGAGAGAGAGAGAGAGAGAGAGAGAGAGAGAGAGAGTGTTAACAGTGTTGTGTTTTTTCAAACCAATGATCCATAGCTCTTCTTTTTGGTTTACTGAAGCAAGGGAGTTATTAGTCTTTTTGTTCAATGTGGACAATACACATGTACTTTCAAGGTGCTCTATAGGATATAATTTGTTTCTACATCTTTCCTGTGGCTGCAATAAATACAGCCTTAAACTTCATGGAAGCTAGTGAGGTAAACTAAATTAGAATACAGGTAGTCCTCAACTTACAACCATTAGTTTAGTGACTGTTCAAAGTTACAAACGGCACTGAAAAAAGTGACTTATGACTGTTTTGTACACTTAATGACTGTTGCAGCATCCCTGTGGTCATGTGATCAAAACTTGGACACATGGCAACTGGCAAGTATTTATGACGGCTGCAGTGTCCCCGGGGGTCATGTGATCACCTTTTGCAACCTTCTGACAAGCAAAATCAATGGGGAAGCCAGATTCATTTAACTACTGTGTACTAACTTAACAACTGCAGTAATTCATTTAACAGCTATGGCAAGAAAAGTTGTAAAATAAGGCAAAATTCACTTAACAATTGTCTTGCTTAGCAGTGGAAATTTTGGGCTCACTTGTGGTTGTAAACCAAGGACTATCTGCACCAGAATAAGGAATAAGAACATAGACCAGTGGTGGCGAACCTATGGCACGGGTGCCAGAGGCGGCACTCAGAGCCCTTTCTGTGGGCACACGCGCCTTCGACCCAGTCCTAGGACCTCAGCTGGGTTTTATAAAACCTTTTTGCTTTAGGCCTCAGCCACCGTGTACAAAAAAAAAGGTTCAATCAATCAGTCAATTTCAACTTCTCGCGGGGGAAAAAAAGGTCTTGCAAAGTTGGAATTGATTGATTGAACTTTTTAGTCCCACCCAGTCGGCTGTTACCACTGCAGCCATGCCCACCCAATGGGCCACATCCACCCGGCACCCGACGATGCATAAGTGGGTTTTGGGTTGCAGTTTGGGCACTCGGTCTCTAAAAGGTTCGCCATCACTGACATAGACAGTTAGAGATAGAAAAGAGAAACAAACTAAAAACTAAATAAGTCACAATGGGACAAACTCTCTCTGGATGGTACCATGAAGCAAAATAATTGGAACCAACAACATAACCTCAAGGGCGTTGCTAGAAAATCCTGGTATAGCTCCTATACATCCAGGTATACTCACAATGTTTTAGGCATGCTGTGGTTCCAAGAACTTGATGAGACAATATAGTCAAATTTAAATTAACAACATTTATTTTTGTGTTAAGAATGACGAGTTTGGTTTAAAATCATTTAATGGAGATATTAAATGTACACTACACAGGCATTATGTCATTCAAACAGCCGTGTGTGTAGAACCAATAAAATATGAGCTAATGTTGAATTCATAAAATTTTAAGAGTATATAATAATACAATTTTAACTTTAAGGAAGCATGAGGGAGAAATATAAATGGTGTTGACCAAAAATTACTGCATTGTGTCAATGTATGCATTTCATCATTTTCATCAGACTTGTAAAGAAAGAAAAATTGTTTAGACCAGGGGTGTCAAACTGCCGGCCCGCGGGCTGGACGTCACGTGGAAGCCACGCCCACCCCAGCTCCGGCAAGGGGAAAAAATCACGATACATTGTGACACGTCACATGATGCGGCGAGTTTGACACCCCTGGTTTAGACTATGTTTATTAGAGATATTTTATTTCAAAATTGTAAAATTTACTGACCTCTGTCTACTGATCATACAAATCTGTATCTAAGGAAGCAGTTTTTATACATATTTGGTGGTGCTCTAACTCCTACAGGGCAGGTATAAGAGAACACCAATAGCAGAACGGGTATGTATATGTGGTAAAGGAGAAGTCGAAGATATCTCACATGTTTTATTGTACTGTGAGCTATACCAAGTTTATAGGACAGTATATATTCTCCCCTTATTAGAGAGATTGCCAGGGAGGGCAGACAATTTTTATGTAGGCTTTCTCCTCCAAGAC
>NW_015393922.1:5685-10038 GCF_001527695.2 Protobothrops mucrosquamatus | reverse complement strand
CACACATTAATCGGCTATCCACTCACGTAAACTAGGGAGTGATCCTAACATTTTGAGAACATGTATTTTCTTAACAGGGATGTTATTATTTACTATTAATGTTAGTACTATTTTTACTATTATTATTATTATTTAATATATTGTAAAAAGTGATGGCTATTGCTGGTCTATGACCGTAATAAAGTTTATTATTATTATTGGTGGTGCTCTAAAGATCTTATTTTATCTGGGATATTCCTCAGGAAAAAAGTTTACTTACTACTAGTTTTATTTAATTGTATAAAAACTGTGAAACAATAGCATACTAAATGTGCATTAGTAAGAATAGAGGGGCTATTAACAACTAAATAGCAGAAGATAATTGACTTCTATTGATTTCTCTACGGAGAAATAGTATTAAAATAACTGGTTTATTATGATACATTAGTTCAGTTTTGGCTATGATTTCTGTAGGGATAATTTCATTGTATGTTAAATATTGGGCCTCATTTATAACTTAGCTGACAGCTAGATTCCCTTATGCTACTTTTTGCGATCAAACTTCATATTGTTATAAATGTCTTTCTCCTATAAAGGTAAGAGAAACTGTGCTGATTTAATTAACATTTGCTTTGTATCCTGATGGTGTGTCTTGATTTTATGTTATCTATATTATGTTACTGTAACAGGTATTTTAAAAAAAGATGTCTTAAAGAATAATGAACATTTTATAGTTAGAGACTTTCTTAGGAATATATGCACAAATATCCCAGCCCACAACTATACTGTTCACAGAATATATTAGTTAAAATCCATGCTTTCTCTAGTTTTCCCCCCTAGGTAGAATTTAAAATAATATTAATGATTTCCATGTCACGTAGGTCTTTCGGACAAGATTATTTGAAAGAATCTTCTCCCTATCTCTATCCAGTTTTAAGATCACTTAAAGAGGATTTCTGCTGGTCCAGTCAGACCACAGACAATCCATATCCAAGTTGAGCTGATGCTAGACTTTGCCCTCCTTGCTGAAGGTGGTCATAAATGATCTTTTAATGATCAGTAAAGCTATTTCTAACTTGATAGTGTTTGGCCTGTAGCAGTGTTTCTCAACCTTGACAATTTTAAGGCATGTGGACTTCAACTCCCAGAATTGAAGTTGAAGTTGAAGTCCACATGCCTTAAAATTGTCAAGGTTGAGAAACACTGCCCTATAGGCAGAATTTCCATTTACTGACACTAATTTCAGACAACTAACAACTAACAGTATTATCCGTTTTTATTCAATGTTTTGTTATTTTATTATATTTTTCTTATTTTATCCGCACTGAGAACTACAGTATTTAGAAGTCTGGATTAGGATGAGGAAGGGCTCTAGTTGCCTTCAGCTTTCTTTGCAGCTGCAAACTAATCAGGATAAAATCCAGTTCTAGAGCATTTGGAGAACTGATGCAAATCAGAAGCAATACAGGACTACATCAATGAAGAAAACTGGCCTCATATGAAGGAACTTCTTTTGTTCATAGCCTTCTCTCTGCCTTGCTTTAGAAAGCTATACAAAACTCTTGTTTAAATGACAGAATAACAAGAGTTGGAAGGGACCTTGGAGGCCTTCTAGTCCAACCCCCTGCTCAAGCACTTCAGGCAAATGGCTGCCCTATCTCTTCTTAAAAATCTCCATTGATTGAGCCCCCACAACTTCTGAAGGCAAGTTGTTCCACTGATTAACTGTTCTAATTGTCAGGAAATTTCTCCTGATTTCTAGATTGGTTGTCTCCTTGATTAGCTTCCATCCATTGCTTCCTGTTCTGCCCTCTGGTGCTTTGGAGAATACGTTGACCCCCTCTTCTTTGTGGCAACCCCTCAAATATTGGAACACTGCTATCATGTCACCCCTAGTCTTCTTGATATTTGATTACATTTTGTTTCTTTTTCTGCTAGTAAGTTACTATTACATTCCTTTTTCTTTTACCTGTTTCTGATTTTTTAAACATTTCTGGTTAGAAGAACACCTTCCCTTTTAACCTTTTCCTTCATTTTTTTTTCTGAACCACCAAACAGTAATGCACTTGTTTTATCTTGTATTGAATGTGCTGTATTTCCTGTGCTTTTAAATGCTAAGGGATTGTGGTGTTTATTAGCTGTTGCTATTATTCATCCGGAGTCAATTACTAAGTACAAACCCCACTTTTAAAATTGAGCACAAATAAACTAAATGAGCAAATATAATACATTATAAACACAATAAAAAGATGTAAAACAGCTGTACATTTCAGTAGAAGGCAGCATTAAAAAGGACTATTAAGTAGACAGAATGCCAGAAAAACTGTGCCAGATATCCACACTTCACCATCAACATTACAAACAGTTGCGCTTCCCTGAGGAGAGCATTTTATGTGTCTTCTCTCCAGATATCACTAAGGTAGCTAACCCAAATATGTTTCAGTCCAGATTTTTCACTCATCACTCAAATGGAAGAATGAGGGCAGATGAAAAATAAGGAGAGAAAGGGCAGATACAAAATTAACCCAGTTTCTCACAGTTATGACAAAATATGGAACAGACATTTCCGTCTGGTCAAATGGACAGGATAAACTGAACAAAGTTTTGTTTGGAGGGTTTTCTTTTAAAATTATTTTCAGCCCAATAGAATGGCAGAAGGAAATTAAGTAAAGGAACTTGGGACTTTGTCCATCTGCAGGATAATTCTCCAAATTTGGTGGGATGGGAAGGCAACAACAATACAGACTAAAAATGAGCCAGATCTGGTCAG
The DNA here is from genome assembly GCF_001527695.2 of Protobothrops mucrosquamatus. Taxonomy (NCBI): domain Eukaryota; kingdom Metazoa; phylum Chordata; class Lepidosauria; order Squamata; family Viperidae; genus Protobothrops; species Protobothrops mucrosquamatus. Next base: position 7,289 of record NW_015393922.1, on the reverse strand, counting down.
CAGAGGAGGGGGGGGGGGGGAAATGTAGCACATCCTTATGAGAGAGGCAATCTGGGCCAATGTCCTTCTTTCCTTCTTTCTAGTCATATGTTTCAAATAACTGCTATTATTCAAGAAGTAGAAAGAATTCCAGAAGCTGTGTTCTGCAGTATCTTCCCTAATGTATTTCATTTGTTTACTCTTTTCCAATACTGTATATTTTCTTTTCTACTGAGGTATCCTGAAAATTATTTCTAATTTTTTAGATAGAATTGTGCAAGGGAGCAGGCTGATGATGTGTTTGGATTATTAATATACTTCTATCACTCTCATTCTAAAATCAATGGCTTCCGTGAGTTTGCACTATATCATAAACAAGTTTGGATAAATCCAAACCTACTCCCTCCAATTAAGTGTATGGAATGAGATCTCTCTTGCTTTCACTGTGAGATCTGTGGTCCTTGTCCACGTGCAATTGGTGCACCTTATTCTGTTTGGTGACACACACACTCAGTTGAAATATGGGATACACACACATTCAGTTGAAATATGGGATACGCAAAAAGGTTCCATTTTCCTTTTGTCATTTCTGACTGAACATTCATGCTGCTGCTTACCCGAAAGCATCACCACATCAGTGGTGGCAGAGGACTTTTCTAAGTCAGTTTCTAAACTTCCAGCCATTAGTTTGGGACAATAAGCATGAACCCATTTCCACCACAACCAATCTTTAACAGCCTCTAGATCAGGGGTAGGCAACCTTAGCTCTTTTATGACTTGTGGACTTCAACGCCCAGAATTCCTGAGCCAGCATGGCTAAGCATAGAAACCTCTCCCTTTTCCCTCAGCATGGCTGGCTCAGGAATTCTGGGAGTTGAAGTCCACAAGTCATAAAAGAGCTAAGGTTGCCTACCCCTGCTCTAGATACTGAGAAAGGGACACAACTGCATTTCCTGATGAGCCAGAGATGGCAGTTCATATGGATAATCCCTTGTCAATGAATAAGCTCCCCTGATGGTTACGGAGGGAAGGGCTGAGCCACACCACAGAACACTTAAAGATTCATCCTCTCTCTCTCCACACAACTACTGACCGAGGCCAGCCAGTAGCAGAACCACCTCGTCCCTTTCAGTTGGCTCAAAAGGATTCCCTTGTTGACGGTACTGAATGCAGACAAGGGAGCCAGCAGGGCCAGGAGAGAGACATTCCCCTCTCCTGGTCCCAACACTAACCTTTTATTCATTTTATGCACAATGGGAGATCCAGCCACAAGGCTGTCATTGTGTGATGTGGATGACTTTTGCTTATTTTAAACTGTGTAGATATGATATTTAGAAGGCAATGAAAGCACTTCCTTTTTCTTCGTATAACTTTCTATCCTATGAATGAGCCCATTCATATGGAAAACATAGAGCTAAATCCAAGAATGGGTTTTGTGTTACCACAGAGCACTTCTGTTTGTCTAAGTCATGACATCTTTTATTTTCCTTATGTCTTCTAACTTCTACATCCCTTTGCTCTACAACATATTTTTTTCTGTGAAAATCTCCCCTAACCTTTCGAAGACTTGCAGTGAAAAAGGAAAATCACAGTTCAAGAAAAACTGAGCACAGAAGTTAGATGAG
>NW_015393922.1:0-5135 GCF_001527695.2 Protobothrops mucrosquamatus | reverse complement strand
TCTTTAAAGTTAAAAATATGCATATATTTCAATATAGTTTCAGCACTAGCATGTCTAAAGAATGTTTAAAAGGTGACTTTCTGAAAGAAGAGACAAAAGTTTGAAACTTGTACTTAAAGAGTTAATAATGTTTCTTTACTCACTATTTTACTTACTTCTACCTTTGCTGACATCTGTCCTAAAACTAATCCATCCTGGACGTAAACTATTTCAACTTCTTCCCTCAAGATGACGCTATAGGGCACTGCACATCAGAACGACTAGACATAAGGACAGATTTCCCCCCCATGCCGTCACTTTGCTTAACAACTAATTCCTACAACACTGTCAACATACTAGTAAAGCTGTATTACTATGATACTCCTCATCTTTCTTATTACATATCCTTATCTTCTTACAACTATAACTTTGCTGCTTGTATCTTACGATTTATATTGGGGGGTTTTTTGGTACCCTAGTATGATTTATGTTGTTTGCTTAGCTAGGACTCTATGACTATCACTAAGTGTTGCATCTTACATTTATGTTGTTGTATTTCAAGATTTATGATTAATGTATTTTCATGTTGTATATGATCATGATTATCACTATTACTTGTATGTACACTGACAGCTTATGCACCGGAAACAAATTCCTTGTGTGTCCAACCACACTTGGCCAATAAAGAATTCTATTCTATTCTATATTTTTGCCAGGTGAGTGTATAAAACTACTTTGATGATTTCTGCTATGTCTGTATAAATAATAAAGAATAAATACAATAAAATATAAATTATTATATGCTAATTTGTTACTTCCCCATAAGGAACAGTGTTCTATAAGTATTCTTATATAGGGCTGAGTGTTGGAGAAAGACCAGCAAGGTAAGTTTATATTTCATCCCAAGTAAAAATGGGAAAAACGAACCAACGCCAGGTGAAAAAAAGATAAAAGCTACACTGAGCAGAGGTAGCTATATTTGACATGAGAATATTATACAGTTTCTCTTAACCTCTGCGTTATAAATCAACCAGCACTGGCATCGTATCTATCCCTTCTCCACTGATGCCTCCCTGTGAAACTTTAAATCTTCAGTGAGGAATATTAGTCCTCTTAATATTCCAGTGAAATCTGAAAAATTATAGTCCACAAAAGCCAGCTATTGTGAAGATATACAAGCAAGTCAATGAATCATTCCCTCCCTTCCTCCCCCTTCTTTGATGTGGGCCAGGACAATATAGGACACAGCCTACGGGAACAATTTATGTTTCCCATGGATGTAGGGTTCTTTAATATGTCTGGGAAATCTGTAATGGGATGAGATGGAGTAAGAGCAATTTTGCTGAAATTACAAACTTTTTTCCAGCAAATAGTTCTGGTTAAATAGCACAAAAAAAAAATGGAAGATTCAAAAGCATATAGGAAAAACAGGACATTTGGAGTCACATATAGTTCAGTAGTTATTCTTCAGTCTACTTCTTTCTGAATTCTTTGAAGTGAGTCTGAAGGAACCTTTTATCATCTTTGGTGGACATGTAAGAAAGCTAAGAGTTATTAGGATCAAATAAGCATTCTAATTCAGAGAATTCTTAAAATAAATGTACAACTGAGACCAGGTTTGATTGAGGAAAAAAAAGTTTGTTTTTATATACGATAACAGCAGCAAGACTTTTGTATGCACAGAGGTGGAAAATCCTACAGATTCCCACAAAAGAAGAATGGATGGTGAAGTTAATGGAACTGGCTAAGATGGCAAAATTAACTACTTTGATTTGAAAAAAAAAGTCTTTGTCTAGCTTTGTTTTATGTGGAAACTGCTAGAAACTGAAAGAAATGCTGTATTAATTTTGAGATTTAAGAAGAAACACAGTGTATCATTGAATTTTAGATCAAAAAGTTAGATATATATAAGTATAAGTATATATATATGTATAATTCAATAAGGTATTTTAAAAAAAAAAAAGAATTTGAATGCAGTCAGAGGTTCATTGAGGAAAATCTCCTGAAATTGGATCAAGTTTATTCAAGGACCAAATTGGCCGCGCAGGTGCATAAGCTTAAGCTTTTGTCAGTGGTACAAATAAAATTGTGGTTCTATATATACTAGTAGCACCAGCTGGGTGACAGCAATAGTAAAATACAGCTGATGTCAAAAACTAAGCAGAGTTGGACCTTGCTAGGAGGGAAACTACTAGGAACCTCTAGAAGTTGAATTCCCCCCCACCCCGGAAAACAGTAGTGGTAAACTTCTTTCATACGTCCAATAAGAAAAAATGGATGTGATCATGAGCTTGACGTGAAGATTTTCCAATGCTAATATTGCATATGCTTGTATCTGTCAGAGTTGTTTACTTCCCAATTTTTTGCAATTACAGAATTATACAGAAATCACAACCCAGGATGTCATATGCTCACATGTGAAAATACAGACAACTATATATGTTCTTTGAATGTTGCACCTCTGAGAAAAAGGGAGAAGGGACATATTTTGTTAATCATTTCGCATATTAGCAAAATATTTGGGACAGCCAACACAGTTATGAGTTCTCTATTCCAGATTCAATAAAGTACTGACGTGAACAATTGATTTAGCCATAGAAGTTAAAGCTTTTTGATAGGTGCTTGGTTCCGTCCCATCAGCATGCACTGTAACTCTAGGATTTAACTTTCTAGCCATAGATATGATAGCTATATTCTATTCCCAAGAATGGATATCTGTAAACATGTAGATAACAGGTGTACAAGAAAAGGACTCGGCTAAAACGGAGGAGCAAATGGGAGAATGCCTGTATTTCTGTAAGTAAAATGGTGTGTTTGTGTGTGAAACAAAGAAAAGAGAGAGAGAGAGACAGCTTACCACTAGGTGTCTACATGGGCATATTCACAGAATTGTCCTTTTGGGGATATTTTTTCACTTCCACTCATGGGATTTACAAATGGTCTGCTAATCAAAGGCCAACCTGGTCCAACCTTGCTTGTTTTTTTTGTTTTTTTTAACAGCTAAGATCACTGGGCATTGCCACTTAGCTTATATAGAAAATTTAAACCTTTGTCAAGCTTCAGCAATAAGGACAAGCAAAGAAATACATGCCTATATGTTGTTACTGTATATATGGCATAGAAATATCTTAAAATTGAAAACAGGCACATTGCTTATCTTTCTATAGTTTATTTTTGGAAGCATGCATGACCGAAAAGAACAATGTTTAGCTCCCTGTGTTTGTATTCATTAACAAGATATAGAAGCACATAAGCCAGCTCAGGGGTAGGCAACCTTGGCTCTTTTATGACTCGTGGACTTCAACTCCCAGAATTCCTGAGCCAGCATGGCTCAGCTTGGAAACCTCTCCCTTTCCCCTCAGCATGGCTGGCTCAGCAATTCTGGGAGTTGAAGTCCACGAGTCATAAAAGAGCCGAGGTTGCCTACCCCTGAGCCAGCTGAAGCTACAGATTAGAATGTGGAAAAGTCTGAAATAACCCAAGTGTTTGTTTTCTCTTATGCTGTGTCAAAGCCAGCATGATGGAGGAAAAAAGAAGTGGGAGGGGGTAATAACACAATGGAACACTTTTGTTATGAGATAGCCAGAAAAAAAACATAGCTTAGCTTTAATTCAAAGTTAACATTGAATGAACTTAAGAAATCATTTTGCCTGAGCGCATTACCAGGGCAGTGCTTATTTAAAATACCCCTAAGGCTAACCAAGTTATATATTCTCTACCTACTAAAGTGACAAGGAGGCAATGATATTTTATTTGAAGTGCAGCACAATTCTAAATCCTTTAATTCAGCAAATAGATGCTCTGGTAATAACTGCATCATCGCAGGCCTCACATGGAGAACTATTATAGATATTCTGTTTAAGCAAGCAAAAGCACTAATGCCACTTCTTAAAGGGTTTCTAACAAATAAGATATGGAGGAGCTAGCAGCGAAAATTAAGATTGAAAACCACAGACTTCAAAGGAATAAATGTTTTATGAGACCCGGGAATTCAGACTAACTTAAACTGAGCACCACCACCCCATGTTTCATTTCAAAACCTAGATGTTGACATTACTTGTTCCCAGATTTAAAGTTAAATTAAAATGTGACTGGCTACAACAGTGTTTCTCAACTTTGGCAACTTCATGATGTACAGGTAGTCCTCGACTTATGACCACAATTGAGCCCAACATTTCTGTTGTTAAGTGAGACATTTGTTAAGTGAATTGTGTTCCATTTTATGATCTCTCTGGCCACAGTTATTAAGTGAATCACTGCAGTTATTAAGTTAGCAACACAGTTGTTACGTGATTCTGGTTTCCTCACTGATTTTGCTTGTCAGAAGGTAGCAAAAGGTGATCATCATGACCCTGGGACACTGCAACAGTCATAAATACATCCAGTTGCCAAGTGTCCGAATTTTGACCTTGGGGATGGCACAATGGTTTGAGTGTGAAAAATGGTCATAAGTCATTTTTTTCAGTGCCATTTGTAACTTTGAACGGTCACTAAACAAACTGTTATATGTCGAGGACTATCTTCAACTCGCAGAACTTAACTATTTAAAAGTAGAAGTCTAGGTATCTTAAATCATACCAGAAGAGATGATGGATGGATGGATGGATTACACTTTTTTGTACAGCAAGAACAGTGTTTCTCCTCCATAACAACCCCTTGGGTAGGTTTGGCTGAGAGAAACTAGCCAAAGTCACCCAGGGAGCTTCTGTTGCTGTAGGCAGACTAGAATTTGGGTCTTGTCATTTCTAGTCCAACACCCCAATCACTATTACCACATGGGCTCCAAAATTTGTATTGCTTGTAAATGTATAACTGAGGGGCCCTTGGTGCTCTCTGAGCTTGGTTGTTTTCTTGCAAATGTTTCATTACCCAAAGTAGGTAACATCACCAGTGCATCATCTCATTTCAACCCTGTGCTACAAATATTCTCTTTTAAATGTATGACTGGAAGACCCTCATTCCTTCTTCAGTTTTTAATGTATCTCTGAATCAAAACTATAATCTGCAGAGACAATAGGAACAAACCCCATAATAACAATCCTATTCACAATGGAATATATTTTTTCTTCAAATTTCCTGCTCAAAATTGAGTTCACTAAATGCATTCCATGTCTTATAAAGAATACTCATATCCAACGTGCCTATTTTAAACTATA
>NW_015393921.1:11827-13053 GCF_001527695.2 Protobothrops mucrosquamatus | reverse complement strand
AGAGAAAGAGAGAGAGAGAGAGAGAGAGAGAGAGAGAACTAACTGATCTTTTGCCAAGTTATCTGGATGACACTCTCCGACAGAAGGGGGGGGGGACAAAGCTTCACGCACACACACACACCCCAGTTTTGATCAGATGCGTCCTCGTACATCCACCGGGGGCTCGTAAACGTCAAGATAAGGGGGCATAATTCCAAATTGTGCATAGGCACCCTCCAGTTTGAAATAATAGGGAAGTCAATCCCGACTGGCACGCCTGCCTCCCAGCGATCTGCAGATGAGAATCTCGCCGCTTTATCGGATTCGGCATAGCGAGGAGGGAAGAGACGAGAAAGCAGGGCAAGGAAACTGCCAGTCGGCAGTTTCAAGGATGAGAAGAGAGCTCTGGGGAACCGGACATCAAAGGACCGGATGTACGGATAAGTCCTCGGCTTACAACAGTTCATTTAGTGACCGTTTGAAGTCACGGTGTCACTGAAAAAGGGAGGTGGGATCATTTTTTCACTTTTATGACCGTTGCAGCCTCCCTGCGTTCACGGGATTTACGTTTGGTTGCTTGGCAACTGACTCACATTTATGACGGTCACAGTGGCCCGGAGTCATGTGTGATTCCCTTTTGTGACCTTCTGGCAAGCAAAGTCAAGGTATAGGGTTTCCTGCCTAAGCAGGGGGTTGGACTAGAGGACCTCCAAGGTCCCTTCCAACTCTGTTATTCTATTCTGTTCTGTTCTGTTCTATTCTATTTCCCATTCTATTCTATTCTATTCTATTCTATTCTATTCTATTCTATTCTATTCTATTCTATTCTATTCTATTCTATTCTACTCTACTCTCTATTCTCCATTCTGTTCTATTCTATATTCCACTCTATTCTACACTACTCTACTCTATATTCTAATCTATTCTATATTCTAATCTACTCTATTCTATACTATTTTATTTTATTCCATATTCCGTTCTGTTCTGTTCTACTCTACTCTATTCCTATTCTATTCTATTTTCTATTCCATTTTCTATTCTATTCCATATGCCCTTGACGTGATGGCCCGGTGTCTGGAGGCCGTACGGGTCTGGATGGGGAGAAACAGACTCAGGCTCAACCCTTCCAAGACTGAGTGGTTGTGGCTGCCGGCTCCCAGGTATGGTCAGCTGATTCCATCGCTGACTATAGGGGGCGAAACCCTGGCCCCCTCGGAGAGGGTTCGCAACTTGGGGGTCCTCCTGGA
>NW_015393921.1:5892-8026 GCF_001527695.2 Protobothrops mucrosquamatus | reverse complement strand
CAGCTTGGGTTTCGGAAAAGACTAGGGCAGGGGTAGGCAACCTTGGCTCTTTTATGACTGGTGGACTTCAACTCCCAGAGTTCCTGAGCCAACCATGGCTCAGCTTGGAAGCCTCTCCCTGTCCCCTCAGCATGGCTGGCTCAGGAATTCTGGGAGTTGAAGTCCACAAGTCATAAAAGAGCCAAGGTTGCCTAGCCCTGATCTAAACTCATCAAATCATGATCTAGATCAGGGGTGGGGAACCTTGGCTCTTTTATGACTCGTGGACTTCAACTCCCAGAGTTCCTGAGCCAGCATGGCTCAGCTTGGAAACCTCTCCCTTTCCCCTCAGCATGGCTGGCTCAGGAATTCTGGGAGTTGAAGTCCACGAGTCATAAAAGAGCCAAGGTGGCCTACCCCTGCACTAGGGTAACATAATGCTGCATTCCAGTAACGTCTCCCCCAAAGTGGACAACATTTTGTCTGTTCTTTCTGGGAAAGCCTGATATTTTTGACTTTTTGCTGGCACCAAACCAGCTGGGGGGTGAAGACTAGGGTGATGTAGCGTTGCATTCCAGTGATGTTGCCCCAAAAATGGATGACATTGTTCTTTCTAGGGAAAGCCTAACAGTTTTTTGACTTTTTGCCCGGCACCAAACCAGCTTGGGTTTCGGAAAAAGACTAGGATGACGTCATGCTGCATTCCAGCAACGTCGCCCCCAAAGTGGACGACATTGTCTGTTCTTTCTAGGGAAAGTCTGACATTTTTTTTTATTTTTTGCCTGGCACCAAACCAGCTGGGGGGGCGGAGGTGAAGAAAAGACTAGGGTGATGTAATGTTGCCTTCCATTGACATTGGTCCCAAACTGCACGACGTCGTCTCTTCGTTCGAGGGAAAGCCTGACTTTTTTTTTTGCTTTTTTGCTTGGCACCGCACCAGCTTCGGTTTAGCAAAAGACCGGGGCGATGTAAGGCTGCATTCCCATAACCTCACCCCCCACCCACCCCCAAAGTGCACGGCATCGTCCGTTCTGCCAAGGGAGAGCCTGACTTTTTTTGCCGGGCGATCGAACCCGGATGCAATCGGAACATCTGGAGAGGCTCCGGAGTTGACAAGGCATTGAAGGGATGCACCTCAAAAGTTTCTCTTCCCGGCTGTTGGTTGGAGCTGGCCTCACCCCCCGAATCCGGGCGGGTGGCATCCGAGCCTCTCAATCCATCTGCATAATTTGCCGTGCTGAGCCGAGCCGTCTCCCGCATCTCCGCGGAGAAGCGCACGCGGGCAAATCTTCCATTGTTTTTTTCTTTCATTACCCCGGCATGTACTGTCACTTAATTTTTATGTATGCGATCCTTCCTGACAAATCTGATCCGCCGGCAGGTAATGCGTTTGACGTGCCTCCTCTTCCTTGCTCTAATTACGGCTTCTGTTTCTGACACGGAGGCGTCTGCCCTGCCGGAGCTAGGAGTACACCTGTCAGACAAGTTGTGGCATTGCCTAATGCCCTTTTATGCCGGTTTGATGTTGGCAAATACGAAGGAGGAGGATGGAGGGAGGGAGAGAGGAAGGAAGGAAGGGGGAAAAATAATAAAATTAGGTGCATTTATTTGCATAAGCTCCATGCTCAGCGCATGGGTCGCCAGCCTTCGGTATTAGAGTTCAGGGCGGTTGCCTAGGCAACCGGGAAAATAGAAAGGAGCCGGGATCACACACAAAATCAGGCTGCGGATATGTCTGCCGTTGCCGGTGATCAAACTGCAAAAAAAATCCAGATTAAACTGATCCGGCAAGATTACGCCGCCGGGAAAGGGGATGCAAAAGCTCAGGTGGAATGACACATGTGGAAAGCACTGGATTTTTGGAAGGAAAAAGGTGCTTTTTAAAGGGGGGGGAAACCGGGCCAGAGGCACCCATCACAAGATCCAACCTGGGTGCTTTTTTTTTGTCGTTCTTCACTTTAGCGCCTTTCCCGAGCACCAAAAGTGGGTAGTTTTGACAGATTTGTCCTACAAAAGCCCTCGGGGCATTGCTTGATCTCTCCCGACATTGATCACAGGTCTTCTGCTTCACCGGAAAGCCGAATTTTCGGCTCCTCCGTCACGGCCGCCAAAGAAAGGAAAAGAAATCAAAGCGTTGTACGTAAACGGGCTTTGC
>NW_015393921.1:0-1901 GCF_001527695.2 Protobothrops mucrosquamatus | reverse complement strand
GGGGGGGGAAATATTGTAATCTTTATAAAACTTTTAATAAAAAAAAAAAGAAGAAGAAAGTTCCTGGATCGACCATTTAGGGCAGTGGTTCTCAACCTGTGAGTCGGGACCCCATTTGGGGTCGATCGACCATTTCATGGGGGTCGCCAAGCAAGGCTGTCCGCCATTTTTTTTGTCCGCCATTTTTTTGTCCGCCGTTTTTTCCCCCCTTTTCCGGCGGGTGCCTTACCTCCCTTGGGCTGGGCCAGCTGGTGGTCGGCCTGCTCCGTCTTTGCCGCTTGCCAGCTACGCCTCGGCCGGCGCAGGGGGCAGAACCACGCATGCGTGGCGCTCCCGGGCAGGGAAAGTCCTCGACTTACGACCGGTTGGGTAGTCCTCGACTTATGACCGGTTTAGTCCTCGACTTACGACCGGTTTAGTCCTCGACCTATGACCGGTTGGGGTCGCGGCATTAAAAAGGTTGAGAACCACTGATTTAGGGGATCCAAGATCCCTGAAAGTTCCTTCTTTTTGGACATGTTCATTTAGTTTTAGCAAAAGCCAGTGCCGTCTATTATATGAGGGGATCCTGCCAATTCTACTCATTCAGCTAGTATTTATTTTGAGATGTTTTCCAAAACAGCCTCCTCCTCTGACGGCGGAGGCCAAACCACAGAGTCATCTCCGCTTCGTGTATATTTCAACGTTAAGCCACCAGGCAATTCTCTGTGATTTTTATTCCTGTCTCTGAGAAGAGGCATCTCAAGAGGGAGATACGTGGATATATGTATATTTTCAGGAGACTCTTCCGACAAAAGAAGCTAAATTGTGCCTGAGGTTTCCAAGCAACACCTTCCTGGGTCGTGAGCAGAGTGTCGACGGTTCAAGACCTCTACAGGCGTTCCAAAACGCAACGCAGTCCGTGACATCGTGGGAAGAGCAGAAAGTCTAGGTGTTATTTACTAAAAAAAAAATATGTGAGTTTGCTCTTGCGGAAGTATCTAGAGAAGAAGACTCCAGACCACAATTAGCAATCTTCTTAAATGTCATGTCCAAAAAGATTTTCCTGACATTTAACAGTAAGCCCATGTTCTCCGGTGGGTAGTATAGTTAGCAACCCCCCCAGTTACATCAAGCTTTATAATGCTCATAAATAAGGAGGGCGACAGGGCCGCGGCTACACAGGGTTCTGCGACTGCGTGGGTGTGTTTTCCAACTGCTCTCAGCTTCTTCTGAACATTTTGGCTTGGAAGGAAGGAAGGAAGGAAGAGGAAAGAAGGAAAAAAGGAGGGAGGGAGGGAGGGAGGAAGGAAGGAAAGAAGGAAGGAAAGAAGCAAAAAAGGAGGGAGGGAAAAAGAGGAAGGAAGCAAAAAAGGAGGGAGGAAGGAAGGAAGGAAGGAAGGAAGGAAGGAAAGAAAAAAGGAGGGAGGAAGGAAGGAAGGAAAAAAGGAGGGAGGGAGGAAGGAAGGAAGCAAAAAAGGAGGGAGGAAGGAAGGAAAAAAGGAGGGAGGGAGGGAGGGAGGAAGGAAAAAAGGAAGGAAGAGGAAGGAAAGAAAAGAGGGAGGGAGGGAGGAAGGAAGAGGAAGGAAAGAAAAAAGGAGGGAGGGAGGGAGGGAGGAAGGAAGGAAGAAAGGGAAGGAAGGAAGGAAGGAAGGAAGGAAGGAAAAAAGGAGGAAGGAAGGAAGGAAGGAAGGAAGGAAGGAAGGAAGGAAGGAAGGAAGGGAGGGGAGCGAATCCCAAACCAGCCGATCTCACCTTAATCATCTGAGAAAGGTCACCAGCATCTGCCAGCTCCAGGACAATGTTCAGTTCATTGTCTTCAATAAACGAATCCAAATACTTGATTATGTTGGGATGATTCAATTGCTGTCAAAGCAGAAGGGAGAAGAGGCTGCGTCAATGACAGGAATCTGAGAAGCATC
>NW_015393920.1:10878-13057 GCF_001527695.2 Protobothrops mucrosquamatus | reverse complement strand
TTAGTTGACAGGAAATAAGGAGTTGAAACATGTAAATAAATAGTATAGTATATAGGACTGCAGCTTTAGCTGCTGTACAGTATTCTCTGATTTATGTAAAATATGTTATGTCAATTGTTTGCTATCGCTGAATAATTCAGTAGCAGTATTTTGGTACTTTTGCTAATAACTGGTAGAAGTTTCTTCCTGCTGGTGTTAAAGTATTTCTGTCAGAGTTATTTAATTGGAGAGAAATTTGTTCTGAGAGGAACAAAAGTGCACTTGCATACCTGTTCTGAAATTATTGGTAAAATTGCAGATCTGTTTCTTCCATCCTCAAATTTGACAAGACTTTAGGAAGATGTTTTTCTTGGCTGTCATGCAAGCTAGTATTGCCTTCCTAATCTCTCCAGTTTTGGGAAAATATGGCTAAAGAATGCAGATGGCTTTAAAATCTGTTGATCAACTTGATAGAGCGCAACACTGACAGAACAATATCAGTGTTTCCTTCCCGGGACAAAAAAACAAGCAGTATTCAGATTTTATTGACAGCAAGACAAATTGTGGGTGACTGCTTATGGGAATGTTTCTGTTGGAAGAATCAAGACCAGATGTTTTACTAGATACAGCAAATTTTAATTAGCATAAAGCATTAATTTATTGTCACCAAGGCTTAATAAACATGACAAGTAGTGCTTGGGGTAAATTTTATAATCTTCTTAGAAGGACATGGAACCTGGTGGAAGCTATTGCAACAAAGGTAATAATAGTTGCTATTCCAGTTACCTTTTGTTCTTTGTAATTAAACATACATGGTGTACTTTTCCCCCCCTCCTAAGTCATAGACTGTCAGATTCATGGAGAAGCCAAAACCTGCATTTATATAATCTGGTAGAGCAAGTACTTTGAATATACAATTCTGTACCATATCAAGCTGCCCCTGAGGATTATCCAGAAGCTACGGCTACTCCATAATGTGGCAGCATAGGCAGTGTTGGGATTCTCACATTATGCTCATGTGACCCCACTGCTTTGCAAGCTATACTGGTTACCAGTCAGCTTGCAGGTGAATTCAAGGTACTTCGGTGCTCTTATAACATAGGGCCAGGTTAGCTGAGGGATTTCCAATCTCCAATTGTTGGTGCCCATCCAATATGGTCAAGTAGAACGGGTGTGCTCTTGATCTCATCAATTAAATGGCGTCATTTTGTGTCGTCTTCTCTGTTGCGATGCCTGCCTTCTGAAATAATAGAAACCCCCCCAAAGGTTTATATGACTCCCATCATAATAACATTTAAATTCAGACAAGTCAGCATGAGATTATTTTCTTCATTATAATGGAAGAGAATATACATAGCTCAGAGTTGAACTGTGGAGTCTTGGGTGCTCTCTGAGCTTCATTCAGAAGGTGGAGCCCTCATGCTTACTAGCGCTGGTGAAGTTAGCTAATCAAGTAATGAAACATCTGCAACAAACAACCGAGCTCAGCGAGCACCAAAGACTGCACGGTTTCTTCAGTCTCTCGTGGGCACTTGCATATATTTACGATTGGAAGGAAAATAATGTATTGTAGCTCTGCTACAATGTGATGACTGTACACTGGAGGGCAGCCTCTAGCATGGAAAGCTGGTAAAGTTAAAAAATAAATTTATTTCTGGAATGAGCTTGCAGCAAGTGATTACTGCAGTATTGTTTTTGTGTTCCTTTATCTGGCATGCAATTGTATTTTTTGTCCAATGCATAGAGACAATTGTTTACACTAGTTTAGCTGGTTTGAATATTATGGGAGTTGTTCAAAGGAGCTTAAGCTGACGTAAGTTCTCAAATGTAGAATACCAGACTTCTTTACCCTGACATGCCAAACCTAGTGGCCTTTTTACAGCAAATATAATTTTTGTTAGGAAGATTCAATCAAAGTCCCATGCACAAGGAAATTATTCTTGCTGTCAAGTTCAGTTGCAATATGCTGCCTCATGACTAATTAAAGTGTGGGTATTAGAAAAAAATAATAATATGCCTGGATCTTTGAGTTGCTGCATGGATATGACTAGTAGACAGGAACATATCCAAGGTCCTTTGCACAGGATGCTTGGGACTTGTTGATCGTAGTGAGAGAGTAAGAGATCATTATGATCTGAGGTGGGAGGTTGGAGATTGGCCGAACTGTGCCAGTGATCAGCTAAAGCTGATCTAGGAGATC
>NW_015393920.1:4963-8196 GCF_001527695.2 Protobothrops mucrosquamatus | reverse complement strand
ATGTTTTGAATAAGAGAAAGGATTTAAACCTGAAGAGAACCAAGAATAACTTCTTAAAAAATGAGCACTTGCTGTTCTGTTCTAAATCAATCTTCTTCAGGACACAAGTGCTGTCAGTGACAACATTCAGCAACAATTGTTCTAAAGCATCACATAATTTGTTCTGCTTTGGCCCACACTGTGGAAGTACGATAAACATCGTCCGATAGTCCCTCACTGTGCCGTTCTGATGCTCAAAAGCAGATTGCCTGTTTCAAATTAAGATAACAAAATAGTTCTGAAAATAGTAGAACAGGCATGCTAATATGAAAAATGATAATAAATGCATTTCTTAAAATTGGCGTCCTGTCATTCTTAATTTTATTACAGCCTCAGCTTTAAGGATGTAGGTAATATTTGATTTTAATGGTCAGTAGTAGTTCAGTCTTTGCAAGAGGTTCTTACTTGAATCTAAGAAACACTTGATGGAGATATGAAACCAATATACAGCAATCGTTCAGAGACTCAAATGCTAAGATATGTTTTCTGGTGGATTGTTTTGCCGCTGAGCTGTTTTGCCAGAAAATCAGAAGTGGAATTTAGCTAACAATTCCATTGAAACATGGATTGTTTATTGCGATCAGCAGAAGTAAAATCTCCAGGGTAGGGATGCAACCCATGTATATAGTATTAGGTAAATTAGAATATATTTGATTGATCATGAGAGGGTGGATTCAATGAAAAGTGATTAGAAATATGAAAAAAATGATACATTGAGAAAACAAAGACAATATTTACAAGCTTGGTTATTTTTATGAGCTTAAATTCATGAACTTTATTTCATATTGTCTTTGGGTACCAGAGCCTTTGCTTGCTTCTAGTATCTTCCAGTGTTATCAATGTTCTTTAGCCTTCCAGTTGTTTTATTGGTGTGCGGAACAGGTTTTATGGTTTATCAAGTCCTTGAAAAGATACTTTAGGGAGTGGTTTGGTTTGCTTTTCCTAAGTAACAAATGCCACATTTCCCACGCAGATTAAAAACACTATTTTTTACTTTTCTTCAAAATTATGTATTGCAAAACATCCTATATTTTTGAAAACACTAGTTCTAATTAGTTATTTGCTTTTCAAAATGTATTCAACTTGTTTTTCATGAATTCTTACCAATCAGCAAATTGTAAGTGGGGCCATAAGCTGTTGTTTTAGATATATTACTGAATCATGCAGCATTGGAGTGACTAAATAATCATCCAGCTGCAAAAACAAGCTGTCCCAACACTGAGTCACTCAAACTGCTGTAATGCAATATTAGATATTTGGCTTCATAGGATTACAACTTGTAGTATTCTCCAGCATGATGAATGGAGAATCCACAGATGGGTCGATCTCGCCTTTCTGCCCTAGAGACTAAGTCAATCAACCTTTGCCAGGCCTCCCTTCCTCCAGATAGGAATCTCCAGTCACGACTTAGTCTTAGCCCAAGAGAGACGTGATTTGGCTTCATAGGATTACAACTTGTAGTATTCTCAACCAGTGTGGGTTAGAGTCTAATTCAACGAGAAGGAACAGATTTTGGGAAGTTTGTAGAGAACCTATAAGTGTTATTTTATCCTCTGAAGCCTGTGTGGATTTGCTCTCAGTTTTATCTAAAAAGTTGAATTTGTGAAGTAATTTCCAATATAGTTTTCACCCACTACATTCCCAGTCAAGTTCTATATCCAGACGAGAGCAAGCACATGCATCATTTAATACAGCCAATGAAAAATATGATTTGATATTTATCAAACATCAGCAAAGGTTGTTTTTTTTTAAAAAAACCCCCAGTTAATTGTGAAACCATAATGTAGGAATTCAAAGAATTTACAGTATCTATACCCCCATATCAAAATGGACAGGACTTTCCATAGCTATGGTAAACAATATTGTGGGTAATTAGCATGGTCAGTCCCAAAGAGGCTTAATTTTTTTAGGTATATAACCAGAGAAAATAGACATCACATGATCCTTTCTGTAATCTGAACTATGAATGAAATTATTTAATAGATGGGCATGATCTATCCAAATAAACGTTCTCTATTAATACAGAATTATAATGTACTTTCTCTTGTGTATTTGCAGAATATCCTAGAATGGTAGTTGTGCTGGATATATATTGGTTTGATCAGTTGCCTAGATATCTCTTGCAGTTCTGCTAATTGAAAGCAGATTCTTCTCTGACTGAGAGAAAATTGGATTGTTTGTTTTTTATTTATTTAATTGTTGAATTTATTTGCTTCCCATCTCCTAGCAAATGACTCTGGACAGCTTCCAGCATTAAAACATTAAAATCCTAACAAATATCTTTAAAGGAATAAAAATAAAAATCCCAATCAAGATAAAATATAGTTAAAGGATGGGGAGGGAAAGAACAGGTTGCACGGCGGGAGGGGGGAGAACGGGACGGAAATTGGCAACATCACACCTCCAATGTGATGTTATGACCCCCTGCCAACCGGCAGAGCCAGGTCTTCAGGCTCCTGTGGAAGGACAGACAGGTGGGAGCCAATCTCACCTCAGGGTAAAATGTTCCAAAGGGCTTGAGCCATGACAGAGAAGCCCCTTTTCCTGGATGCCATTTTTTTATTTCCAAAAATGACAATTTTCTGCCTTTAAGCTTTATAAAAAGTGAAATATGATTTGCAATGAATCCTTCTGTGTTACGTTTTATGGTTGGTCCTGTATGGATGGATTCCAATCACTGGAATGGTGCAGCCAAGGGCAAATGTTCTTTTTCAGATATAAAGTTATTAACAGTTTTCCATTAATTAATTAGTAAACTTCAAAGCTGACTTAAAGGAGTGCTCACGGCATAGTTTATAGCCCTACATAAGTTACACAGTGCTTGTAAAGGCGTATTTACTTTAGAAAAGTAAACTTGCTAACTTGTGAACTTCAACTCCCAGAATTTCCCAGCCAACTTCTTAGCAGTGAATGACACTCAGTTTTATATAGATTGGCATACAGTAAAAGAGTGAGATCTAAACCTACAACTTTCTTTGGTTTGGCAAGACTGGGTTTTTTTTTTTAAAGGAACTGACTCTTCCCTTCTAAACAATACAGCCTATCCTCATTTTCCCATAGTACTTAATGAAATATATTCTGCATTTAATGGTATTACGAACAATTTTTAATAGATTTCCTTGGATGTGGGGACGAGAAGATTAGGAAATGTGAGAAAATTGGCATTATATGGAAAATGATATTGTTTGTAAAAT
>NW_015393920.1:0-1407 GCF_001527695.2 Protobothrops mucrosquamatus | reverse complement strand
GCTCATAAGTCATATGACCTAAGGTGATTAAAAGAGACATGGCATCCTCAGAACAAATGTTTTTAAATTAAGGAAGAACATACAATAAATTTCAACCATTAAACAAGGAATAGAATCTTTCCTTTTCTTCCTATTCTACCATTGTTGGTAAGCTCAGCTTAGTTTTTGAGAATTAACAATCTTATTTTGTCTCCAGATTCTACCAGGGCCTGCAGGGTCCTAGACTGGGGAAGTATCATGGTCCTGTAATCATATTCTAAGCACATTAGAGAAGAGACCATGTTTCAGTACACAATATATTGATATGACTGATGTGGTCATATTGGTGCAGTTCATTTTAGAATCTGTGAATCACAGAGAGATAGTTATATACAAAAAATGACAGAGAACAACCATTATAAAGAGCAACTAAAAATAAGTGATCAAACCCATAAACAATATAAAGAAAATCCATAGCTTGAATAAGGGCCAACTAAATAATTTTTTACTGAAAAAAAGAGTATTTCATCTTATACATTTCTTTCTGTTCCAAATGTAAATATATTCAACTTAATGCAACCATCACTGAATAATAGTTGAACTAAATATGATCAAATTACATATCAATTTCTTTAATCAGCTGACAACATAAAAACAAACATAAGCAATCAAAAACAACTTTGTGGATCTAAATTTACAACCCTTTTGTTGGACTATAATCTTGGGTTAAGGATAATAATAATAATAATAATAATAATAATAATAATAATAATAATAATAATAATAATAATAATAATAATAATAATAATAATAATAATAATAATAATAATAATAATAATAATAATAATTTAATTTATATACCGCCCTTCTCCCGCAGGACTCAGGGCGGTGCACAGCATATTAAAACAAGTACAAATACAAAAAAAAAAAATATAAACCCCTATAAAACCAAATTAAAAACCAAATATTAGAAGCTGTATTTCCTATTAAAATTATTCTTAAAATCATCCCTTAGTAAAATCCTCCCTAGGTCAGGCCCGCTTGCTGGAAAAGCCATGTCTTGAGGGCGCGGCGGAAAGTAAGGAGATCCGGAATCGTCCGGATCTCGGGGGGTAGTTCGTTCCAGAGGGTGGGGGCACCCACAGAGAAGGCCCTCCCCCCGGGGGTCGCCAGCCGACATTGTTTGGCCGACGGCACCCTGAGGAGACCCACTCTGTGGGAGCGTACCGGTCTATGGGAGGAAATCTGTGGCAGAAGGCGGTCTCGGAGGTAACCAGGTCCGATGCCATGGAGCATTTTAAAGGTGGTAACTAACACCTTAAAGCGCACTCGGAAGACCACTGGTAACCAGTGCAGCTCGCGCAGGAGCGGTGTTACATGGGAGCGACGAGTCCCTCCCAACACCGCCCGCGCGGCCGCATTCTGGAC
>NW_015393919.1:2202-13065 GCF_001527695.2 Protobothrops mucrosquamatus | reverse complement strand
AGGGAACCTTCCATTTGGTAGAAGTGGGAAAAGAGAAAGGGCCAGTACTGTCAATCACATGGCATAACATTCAATAGAGCACACTTTTTATTTATTTTTTTAATAAAACCATCAGCATATGTAAATTGCCCTATTTTTCAAAGGCATAGGGCAAGAGGGTTGAAAAATCAAATCCTTGTTTTGGTGTGTTCCAGAATGCACAATACAGGGAACCAAAATAGGTATTAAAACGCTTTCTAGGAAGGAAACCTCTTCTGGGGAACGGGAAGAACCAAACAGAGAGAAAATATTTGCCTTAACTAGAATGCTATTGTTCTAGCAAAGTGTACAGAATCCTCTTAACAAACGGTCGAGAAAACAATGGCATAATGATAAAAGGGAGTGGCTGGCTTGTACTTGATTTTGCCAGGCAAGAAAGAACCCAGACAAAAAACACTACTACTGCTAGTACAGTTTGCTCTTTAGGGGGAATAGAAGGAGTTTTAGAGCAGGGCTCAGCCTGATGGGCAATTTGGGGGAGGATGTACAAGAAAACGTATATACAGAGGGTGGTGAGCACAGCACAAAACATCGTGGGCTGCCCCCTGATACCACTAGACGCCATCGCTAGGGCCCGCTGCCTTAGAAGAGTGAGGAAAATCCTCAGGGACGACTCGCACCCTGATCAGCATTTCTTTACTCTCCTACCATCGGGCAGAAGATACAGAAGCATAGGCAGCCGCACCAACAGGGTGAAGAACAGTTTCTACCCATGGGCTGTCAGATTCCTGAATGGAAAATAACTCCATGTATGATAGACTTGCAGGGCCGGCGCGTTGTGCAATAGTCCACCTGGTGCAATAAGATTGTCTGTTTGCTGTCATCGTGAGTTGTGATGGGGGGGTGCACGAAGGGAGGCTCAGCCAATCTCATTGTACACATGTTGTACTGTGACAATAAAGGATTTTAACTTTTAACTTTAACTTTTATATAATGTATAAGAAAGAAGAACCAGTTTGGGCTAGTGATTAAAGAACTAGGCTAGAAAGCAGGAGAGTGGGAGTTCTAGTTCCGCCTTAGGCATGAAAGCCGACTGGGTGATTTTAGGCCAGTCACGCTCCCTCAACCCAACCCACCTAACAGGTTTGTTGTTGTGGGGAAAATAGGAGGTGGGATGAGGACTAGATATGTTGCTGCCTTGAGTGATTTATAAACATGCTAAAAGTGGGATTAAAAAACATAAATAAAAAATAAATAAAAACCAGCAGACCAGGCAAAATCTTTGTCCAGTTTTGTGACAGCATCTTTTGTCAATCTGGCCAGAATTTAATTTTGAAGAAGAGGAGAGAAAGGCAGCGACAGCATCAAGTTCCCTCACAGTAACCTGAGCAGGAAAGGTCCAGTAAATGTATCACAGAGAGTGTGTATATATTTTGTCTCTAATGGCAGGAAAGGAGTAGTCTTCTTTGTTTACACAGACTTCAGGACTATGTAAACAGAGCTGGGGTGCCCCGGCTCCTGCTCCCCCAGCCAGGGCAGTCACCCTCCTAGGGTATCACAAACATCGGCCAGGTGCTACCCATATGTCTGTTGATCTTAGGGCTCCTGAATCACAAGCTTGGTCATTCTTTTTAGGGTCTCTGGAAAAAAAGGAGAGGGGAAGGAAGGTGTTGTTTTCATGCAGAAGTCAGAAAGAGCCAGAAATCATATTAGGAGAAGATGCTTCCAGGCAGAAGTGAACTTTCTTCCTCTCTGGCCCAAGGGAAGCAGGAAACTAACAATGGGCTATTCACTTACTGTTCCTCAAGTCAAAGAAGTCCCTTCTTAGAAAAGGATTATAACAAGAACTGCAGCAAATCAACGCTTGGGGGGAAGAGCTGAAGGGTGAAAGGGTGCCCTATGGTTAGGGCGACCATATTTTCTTGCTGGACTAAAACCTGAAAAAGGGAAGATCTGAAAGAGGTTCATAAAGTTAAAAGATGTAACTGTTTATGTTTATAAGTTTGGATTGTAAAGGAAAAAAAACAATAGCAAAACTAAGAAAAGCTTTACAAAAATGCACATTCTAATTAAAAAATGCCTCAAAAGCATAAAAGCTATGAGCATGGTAAAAATTAAATAACCAAACTAAAAGACAAAAGTGAAGTTTTGAAAAATAAATAAATGTAAAGGACAGCTTTCTGAAATAAAGGACCGGTCACTGTAATCCATAGTTCAAGGGTAGGAAACAGATTTTTTTTAAACTGTCTGGATGTTCCAGTGAAGGGATGATTTCCCACCCATCCCCCCATGGATCCATCACCAAGTCTGAGGAGGTTTCATGCTCATTTCTTTTCTTTTCTTTTCATGTTTGGGGGGGTACTCAATAAAATATAGTACATGGCTAATGCGACTACAATTCTGCACACGTATGCTCCAAAATTTATACTTTATTTGTGACTAGAGACATAGAGGAGCCTGACAACGCCATTCAATTTTTTCCAGTATTCTGGAAGGGAGACTCAGCAATCTCAATGTCATTTAGCACAGCGTCAAATTTCCCTATTCCCTTTCTATCATTATTTAGAAATAACCTTTGGTAGGTTTGTGTCTTCCCAAATGCCTCCAGATACAGAAGGGAAGGAAGGGAGGGAGGGACTTGGAAGTCTTCTGGTTCAAACCCCTGCTCAAGCAGGAGACCCTATACCAGTGATGGCGAACCTTTTAGAGACTGAGTGCCCAAACTGCAACTTAAAACCCACTTATGCATCGTCGAGTGCCGGGCAGGTGTGGCCCATTGGGTGGGCATGGCCCATTGGGTGGGCATGGCCCATTGGGTGGGTGTGGCTGCGGTGGTAACGGCAGATTGGGTGGGACTAAAAAGTTCAATCAATTCCAACTTTGCAAGATCTTTTTTTTTCCGCAAGGTTGAAATTGACTGATTGAACCTTTTTTTTTTTTTTTTGCACACGGCGGCGGAGGCCTAAAGCGAAAAGGTTTTATAAAACCCAGGTCAAGGCCTAGGACTTGGGCGACGGCGTGCATGCCCACAGAGAGGGCTCTGAGTGCCACCTCTGGCACCCGTGCCATAGGTTCGTCATCACTGCCCTATACCATTTCAGACAATCTGCTGTCTAGTCTCTTCTTAAAAATTTCCAGTGATGGAACACCCACAACTTCTGAAGACAAGCCATTCCAATGGTTGATTGTTCTCACTGTCAGGAAATTTCTCCTTATTTCCAGATTGCTTCTCTCCTTGGTTAGTTTCCATCCATTGCTTTTCTTGTCTTCTGATGCTCTGCGGAAGGAAGGAAGGAAGGAAGGAAGGAAGGAAGGAAGGAAGGAAGGGAGGGAGGAAGGGAGGAAGGAAGGAAGGAAGGAAGGAAGGAAGGAAGGAAGGAAGGAAGGAAGGAAGGAAGGGAGGGAGGAAGGAAGGAAGATTGGTTTTTTCCATGCTCCCTGTCAGCTTCCCAGAAGAAAACTCAGTGGTGAGCCCACAGTAAATTGGAAGTTCTTCTATTCCTACTCCTTTTTTTGCTCATTCTGTTCCTTTTGCCTCTGAAGCGATGACCCAAAAGGGCACTGGTTATCTAGTAGGACCTAAAAATCATTCTCATTCTCCAAACATTGGTCCCTTGTATCTCTACCAAGGAAAGATAACAACATATCTGAACGTGTAGGTTCGTAAGCTGCCATTGCTAAATCCATTTTCAGCCTGGCATTTAATGATGCCAGCAAAGGAGATGTTTTTCTTACTCTTAAAAGGGAGAAAAAAAATATTTTATAGGTATTTTCTTATTATTATTCTTATTATGTATTCACACATTCAAAGAATGGTTCTGAGACTTCCTGGAATAGCTGTGGAGCCAGAAGCCATTGCCTACTTTCCAGACTGAGATAGAGTGAGTGACCCAAGATCACCCAGCTAGCTTTGTGCCTAGGGTGGGACTAGAACTCACAGTCTCCCAGCTCCTAGCCTGATGCTGTAACCAGTACACAAAATAAGTGAGAAACTACAGACTCTGCTGCCATCAAATACTCCAGATTTTTGGAATCCCAAATATTGCAGCTCTACCCTCTTTATAAATCCACACCCATCACAGGGCACCCAGCAATCTGGGCTACGAAATATGTCCAGCTGCAGAAACTTTCAATTTTCCTTTTCATCCCCACCCTATTCCCCCCTTTCTTTAAGAAAATGTCCTCCAGAACTGGGTTATTATACTAGTTAATCTTTTTAACCAGAGCCATATATACTGAAAACGGAAATCCAGTTTTGGAATGTTGCTAGCTGTATCCAAGGGCTAACTGAGAAGCTGTTCTTTTGAAACATCCTTCCTCAGCATAACACGTGCACATCCTGATACCCTCCAGATGGATTTGGTTATAGCTCCCATCATCGCCACTCTACCTAAGGCACAGCCTCAGGTAGAGAGATTAGATGAAGATAAAATCATGAGGACATGACACAAAATAAGAGATGAGTGTGGCATGTTCACTCCATAGTTAGATGCAAATAGGCAGGAAAGCGATTATTCTATTGTTTCTATTGTTCCAGCTCTACTGAGTGGCAATACTACAACTCCTTCCTTGGCCCCTGTGGGACTGATTTCATCGGCCTTTGTTGTAGTAGGAACTGCTTTTCATTTTGCTTTTTGTTTCTAACAATTCTGATCCTTTGGGATGAGCACCTTTAAGCGGGAGAGAAGTCTCTTTATCCCATGGTTGAGGGCGCTCAAAGTAAATTCTTTTGCAAAAAGAAGTACAGTAGCTGTTTGAGGAGAATAAATAATGTGTTCTTTCTGTTTATAATCTTATCATTTCAAAGTCTGCCCTGTACAGAAAAGCAGAAATACCATTTTTTAAAAAAATTATACCCTAGAAGCATGCCTTTTTTTAAAAGTCCTGCTTTAGACTTCTATTTGGCCCTCAGCCAAATAGATAAAATTCTGGCCAACTGCCATATTATTTACATAGACCCAGTATTATGCTATTAATAGCATGCCCCACATTCTCCTAGGAAGACCTGGCTGAATTAATAGTTAATTTTAATTAATATTTTTTATTTATTGTGTTTTTAAAGTAATTAAAATTTAATTAAATGGTGCAGTCACACAAGGTGGAAAGGTTGTACCCTCAGCTTCCAAATAGCCCAAATAACTTACGCACTATTTGACAACTAGGAGGTGAAACCCTCCCGCCTTGGGAGGCTGGGAAAACAATGAAACAGTGGAACTCCGCACTTATTTAAAAAAAAATAACACAATGGGAAAGAAATAGGAAGTGATTCAGAAGGGAAAAAAGTGGAACATTACCTTCCTAGGCTGGGAAACTATAAGCAGTAAGTCTATCTAGACAAAGAACATGAAACTCTTTGCAGGAGAGTTAAAGAGTGTGAAGAGGCAACGTATGTTAAATTGCACAGAAATTAGTGGAAAGATATTCCAATTCCTTTCTTTTAAAAATCTGAGTCCCTTCCCCCCCCCCCATTTTTTTTTCCTTTTCTCCAGAAGTGGGTGAAATTGACAGAAGAACCGGACAATTAATTTTGAGGGAACAACACAACTGTTAAAACAAGAAGTGTAGGTGTTTGGGGGGTTTGGTGTGATTCATTACTTCAGCCAAGTGTTTGGCTGTAGTTTCTGCCCGATTTGCTTACTTCCACCATCTTCTGAAACTCTCAGGATTTTGGGCAAAGGCAATTTGACAAGACCTGATCCCAGTCTCTTCCTTCTGTGATTGTGGCTACTATATTGAAACCCACCGACACACACAAACGTACACCTCCCTTACTAGGCCAGAAAGGGACAGTGTGGGAAAAATCCTACATACAAGGATAACAAAATAGAAAAAGCAAATTAGCATACGACTCTATTATTTATAATAATTTCATTCAGTTAAAAATAGAAACGAAATATTTGTTGGGGGGATAGAACACTCTTATAATATAAATCATGATCGTTAAAGAAAAGAAAATTGTGGGGTAGTATGTGTCTGTTGTGTGAATTGGCGTGGTGTCCTAATGGTGGAGCTCTTATCTCATAATCAGGAAGCTGTGAGTTCAATCCTAGGTAGCGGCAGATATTTCCGTCTCTGGGAATTGGGTATGTCTAGTTTAACGAAGAGAAGGACGAGGGGGGGACATGATAGCTGTGTTCCAATATCTCAGGGGCTGCCACAAAGAAGAGGGAGTCAAGCTATTCTCCAAAGCTCCTGAGGGCAGGACAAGAAGCAACGGGTGGAAACTAATCAAGAAGAGAAGCAACCTAGAACTAAGGAGAAACTTCCTGACAGTTAGAACAATTAACCAATGGAACAACCTGCCTCCAGAAGCGTTGAATGCACCAACACTGGAAGTTTTTAAGAAGAGACTGGGCAGCCATTTGTCCGAAATGATATAGGGTTTCCTGCCTGAGCAGGGGGTTGGACTAGATGACCTCCAAGGTCCCTTCCAACTTTATTACTACTACTACTACTACTACTACTACTACTACTACTACTACTACTACTACCTGAATTAATGCAGAATTGCAAGAGTAAGATTTTGGAGATGCTCCACATTTTGAAATCATATCTAATCCAGAGTAGTCTGATGCCTTTCAAATAAATGCCAAGCATTCTAGCCTGGATGCACAAAAGATATGAATCATGATGTTGCACACAAACACGCACATACACAATGATGAGAGGTCCTCTCAAAGTGGAAGATCACCTCCAGGGCAATGTAAAGAGGGATGCATGCAGGTCATAATTCAATAGACTTGCAGGTTACACACTGTTATATTAGAACAAAATTCAATTTCCCAAGGAGCTTATGTTTATATAACCAGTTTTCACCCCTTATGGCTGTAAACACATATTGTAAAATAAATACATTTGTGATTCTAACTCAAGGGTAAAAACTCGCATGCGCACACCCACCAACACACTATTTGTGGCTTTTCGTCGCATAGAAATTGTGCTGAAAATTGATAGCAAAGTGCCCAGATTTCAGGCAGCATTTTATTTTCCAGAATGAAAGATGGAAAAGGAAATATTGGGTTTTTCCTAATTTTAAATTTTAAAATTTCAAATTTTATAATGTTATTTTAAAGGTTGTCAGCTGTGTAAAGTTGCAAATTATAACTAAAGTGGTCTATAATTTTGATTAATAAATAATAAAATAAAATATAAATTGCTTTTTTCAGGATGATTTTAGACTCTCGTTCTCTTTTGCATTCCCCCCCCCCAATTCTAAAGATGGAAATAGGAGTGGAGGGCTTCTTGCAGGCAAACCACACCCACTTTTAAAAATGTCCCAAACTGTTTATTATTGTTTAAAAATGTCCCAAACTGTTTAAAAATGTCCCAAACTCTTTATAACAGTTAAAGATGGGATAAGCTGGGGATGGGTGGGTTTTGTCCATGGCTTCAATTCCTGCTCCTATCCCGTGTGATGGTGCATGGTTAGGCTGACTCTGTCCACAGCCAGGAGTTCGATCCTGACCAGCCTTCCATTTTTCTGAGATTGGTAAAATGAGGAATCAGACTGTTGGGGGGGGGGCAATATGCTGGCTCTGTAAACAGCTCAGAGAGTGCATTAAAATACTAGAAAGTCTAAGTGCTATTGCTATTGCTAAACCACAAGTATTTGGCTAAAATGTTTATTATCTTCTAGCAATGTTGCATCCCTGGGTGGCCTCCTGTAGGTCCTCCCACCACTTTTATAAATTACAGAATTAGGACAATTTCCCCAGTTACTATAGGAAGGAGGACCCAAGGTAAAAACGTGGGTTTCATTAGCAAACTGGGATCTACAGCAAGACAGCTACCTCTAGTACCCAGCACATATTATCTCCATTTGGTTTCCTTTAAGGTAACTCTGTATTGACTTTAAACCTCACAGCTATTGTACACAAGCAGTAGAGATCCATCATGCCAAGGAATGGACTTGTCTTTCATTGCTGTAAAGCAGATGGTAAGAGAAAAATAAAATAGGTGGGTCCCACTTCTGGGTGTCTCCGCGTGCTCCTGGAGATAGCCACAATAGCAGAAGCAACAGCAATGCAATAAAAATAGTAACAAATAAATGTCAGCACTCATTAAATTAATAGTTAATGAAATTTAGTCTATTAGCAGATGATATGCTCCTCAGTGGATCAATGTTTTATTTTTCTTTCTGCAAGAAAACACACATACACAGAAACCTATAAAGGGATTGCTGTGACATGTAATTTTATATAAGCGTTGATGACTTTTTACATTAACAAACAAACAAGACTTTGTTGCTTCTTCCATCCATCTCCCTTCCGTGCATTTGAGCTAACATGCCCATGTGTTTCCAGCAAGTGGAGACCAGGTTAAATATGAGAAATATTTTCCCAAAATAGCTCCTGTCAGATTTGCCTTCAATGAAGCAACAGCATTTTTCTCTAGATTATTTTTTTTTTAAAAAATATCCCTGCCCAAAAGTAAAATAACTGAGGACTATCTGGTATGTAGAACCGGCTATGTTTTCATGCACTTCTATATTAAGTTCTAAGCCCTGACCTTTCCATGAACCATTTTAAAGCACTGATTGAAATTTAATGTGCTGTAAATTATGTGTTTCCTGTTTGACTAATAGCGAGACTGATTTGTTCTCTTATTTGAATAAGTTTTAAACTCGGAACTAATTCATTCCTTCGTTAATGCAGGTGCTAATTTATGCTAAGAACAACCCTCCCTTCCAACCAGATCTTTGGAAGAAAAATCATGCATCTGTACCCCTGAGTTCTTATTTAAATAAAACTGATGCTTCTTGGAGTAGAAACACAGGCTGGCCTGGAACGGGAGAATGCCTCTTAAAACTTTCCCATAAGAAAATATGGTCAGCTGTAGTCAGAAAGGTATTTATGTATTTAGGCTTTTTATACCAACGTGTACTAAAATTTCTTGGCAGTTTATAGCACAAATCATAAAACCAAGAATATTAAACCTTAATCTTTTACATTTAAATACTATTTTTAAAGACCTTATTAAAGTCTGTTTAAAAGCCAAGATAGCCTCACCCAGGAACACATTTCCAAGATTTAGAATGGCTACGGAGAAGGTTCAACCAGAAATTCCCATAGGATAAAATCTGCGAGTGAATTTCTTCATCTGACTTCAGTAATGTTGTAACTTTCATCCTTGCAGTGTAGCTAACTTCTTTATCTTTCTGTACACGTGCCTTCCCACATTGTTTTGAAGCAGGGAGTCAGGAGTTCAAGTTCCAGATGTATGTTTATTTGTTTGTTTTTGTTTGTTTGTTTATATTGGTCACACAACTTGAGTGGACCCTGGGCATTTATTGCTTCATATACTTCAGTAGATGAGAACCATGTCTGGTTATATTCTTGCCCATTTTGTGAACTTGTGTCCACTATCCTTTTGTAATAGCTTCACTGAGTAAGCAGCCCACCAATGGCTACTTTTGCTGAAAGGCACAAAAGTACTGGGTAAGGTTGTGGTATTGTGTTATGTATGTGCCACACATCTGACTAAACTTGCCTTTGTTTAGATTTTTAAGCTCTTGCAATTGCTTTTTGGATCTTGACTTTCATCCCATTTTGTCGATAGACTGTAGGCCAGTGATGGCAAACCTTTTAGAGATAGAGTGCCCAACCCAAAACCTACTTATGCATCGTCAGGTGCTGGGTGGGCGTGGCCCATTGGGTGGGCGTGGCTGCGGTGGTAACAGCAGACTGGGTGGGACTAAAAAGTTCAATCAATCAATTCCAACTTTGCAAGATCTTTTTTTTTCCCGCGAGAAGTTGAAATTGACTGATTGATTGAACCTTTTTTTTTTGCACACGGCAGTGGAAGGCTAAAGCGAAAAGGTTTTATAAAACCCAGCTGAAGGCCTAGGACTGGGGCAATGGTGCGTGTGCCCACAGAGAGGGCTCTGAGTGCTGCCTCTGGCACCCGTGCCATAGGTTTGCCACCATTGCTATAGGCTTCTCAGTATGACAGCTGGTTTCTTTCTTCTTTTTCCCAGGGAATTCTCCATTATTCTTCTGCCTTTCCAGAAGATACCAACTCAAGTCCAAACAACCATTTGTTCTCTAGTACCAACTTTTGTGGGCTCATCAGGCATCACAAGAGACAAAGCAATATACCTTAACACTTAGATGTCCAATGCCATATTCAGGAACCTGCTTACAGCATAATCTTTACTGATATGACACTGCTAACATAAGTTGTGTTATTGCAGATCAGAACGTCAAACATGAGGAAAAGATCTGCATACTGTAGAACCCAGAAATCAAGACATATAAATCTATCTGTTATAAAGATAAATTCTAGGCCCTTGCCCCCACTTTTTTCAAGTCAACTAACTGACTTATACTGTATGTATTGTTCCTCCAGCCTTGAGAGTCAGAGGCACCCTTTCTTTGTTTACATCAGGAGTCTTCAATCCCCGATCCATGGATCGGTACCGGGCTGCAGCATGCTATCAACTGGTCCGCACAAGCAAGCAAAGCCCCATCCGTGAGATGCAGGCAGCACACAAAACCACACATTCTCCGGTCTGTGGAAAAACTTTTCTCCATGGAACCTGTCCCTGGTGCCCAAAAGGTTTACATGACAGTTCTGGGGAGTCCTTGGTGCTGTCTGAGCTTGTTGTTTGAGTAGTGATGCTTTTGAACATTGGTGTTAGAGAAGACTCTTGAGAAGACCATTGGTAACCAAGAAGACAAACAAATTGGCTACCTCCGAGACCGCCTTCTGCCACAGATTCCCTCCCATAGACCGGTACGCTCCCACAGAGCGGGCCTCCTCAGGGTGCCGTCGGCCAAGCAATGTAGGCTGGCGACCCCCAGGGGGAGGGCCTACTCTGTGGGTGCCCCCACCCTCTGGAATGAACTACCCCCCGAGATCCGGATGATTCCGGATCTCCTTACT
>NW_015393919.1:0-1676 GCF_001527695.2 Protobothrops mucrosquamatus | reverse complement strand
GTATATCTCAAGATTCCACCAATAGAGAAATCTGATTGTCCATTGGAGGGGGAGAATAATTTGCCAGCCTCTCATTATACCAGTATAAGCAAAATCCATTAAAACAAAATACATCAGAGACCCAGTTCATGTCACATGAACTGCTACATAGTTTAAGAGTTCCAAGAATCTTCATTTCTCCAGGCTGAACTACTTTTTTAAAAATAAAAATAGCACTAGTTGAGAATGGGAATGGGAATGGAGAAAAACAGGCTGCTACAGCAAGACTTTAAAGGTTAATGTATAAGAATTTAGTAGAAGATAAACTATTTCCACATATAAACCGACAGGTCTATGAGCATAATTATTATCTGTTCCTAGGAAAATTTGAATATATTTGAATATAGTCTGTTCATATATGCATATGAAAAAGCTAGGTGTTTGTAACAGGCACAGGCCCCTTATAGCAACTTTGCATATATTGGCATAATGTAATTTGTATATAGAGATGCAACTTTGAAAGGGCAGGGGAATCTAAAATCTCTTAACCTTTTACTTCAGAATTTTTATTTTAACTTTCTGAATTAAATAAAATGTAAAAAAATATAATATCTCTTGACGTTTCATAATGGTGGCATGATGTTTAGTTTCAGGCAATTCACTTAACCTTTTTTCCATATTCACATCTCTGATTATAATTATTATTATCTCTCCCTTTCTCAGATATTTTTTTGGGGGAGGTTAAAGGTTACATCTGGCTTTAGAATAGCATGCCAGCTTAAAACTAACCAGAGGCGTAGCGTGGGGGGTGCAGGGGGGGCCGGCCGCACCGGGCGCAACATCTGGGGGGGCGCGCTCGCACTCGCAGCTCTCTGCCCCTGCCTGTGCGAATCCGATCCGAGCCGCCGGGTCGCCGCCCACTGTGGAGGGGGGGGCGCAAATTACTTGCCTTGCCCCGGGTGCTGACAACCCACGCTACGCCACTGAAACCAACATTTGATATAAATTACAGTGTTTAAATTATCTTCTTTATTACAATTTGGCAACACTTTGGGTATGCCAAACTCATGCTAAACGGGGGGCACTGGGAAATGTTGTCTGAATACATCCAGAGGGCCCTCTATTGAAGATGGCTGTTAAAGGGGATTTTCACATTCCTGTCCAACAGTATAAAGATGCTCTTCAGTTAAGTTCAATTTCTGGTGATTTGTAGACTCAACCGTGCCATTTTGCAAGCAATGGCAATCTAGGTATGTTGCTACGTTCTTCCAGGATGTTTTGATTTCCTAATCCTAAAATCCTTTCAGTTTTTTTCTGGTGGTCTCCCATTCCAGTACTAACCAAGTCCAACCTTTCTGACCCCAGACAAGAGGCAGAATATACCTGAGAAGCCGGAAGGGGCCAAAGGGCAATTACTTTGGACCAATCAGGTGAATGTTCCCTAGTCGAAAAGGAGAACTAGTCAAATGAGCAATGCTGTCTAAAAGAGGAAGAGCGCTTTGCTTTGCACACCCCAGAAATTGAGGAAAGGCATGGAAGGCAGAGATCTCACTCCCATAAATGGGGACATGTAATAATAATAATAATAATAATAATAATAATAATAATAATAATAATAATAATAATAATAATAATAATAATAATAATAATAATAATAATAATAATAATAATAATAATAATAATAATAAAGTTGGAAG
>NW_015393918.1:11653-13065 GCF_001527695.2 Protobothrops mucrosquamatus | reverse complement strand
TCTCCCTCCCTCCCTTCCCCCCCTTTCTCTCTCTTTGTGAACTCAGGAAAATGAAGACACTAATAGAAAAGGAAGGTTGAGACAAGAGGGAAATCCTAAATGTTAGATGCTAACTTTCAGTGAGGAAAAAAAGGGGAGCTGTAGAAAAAAGCTTGTCGGAAGTCTATTTAAAAAAAAAAATAAGAATACATAGAGGAAATGACAATGGAAATTCTCAATCATCCATGTTGTGGTTTTCCCAAAGGTGCTTTTTCAAAAGGCAACTGGACTTTCTTTGCTTTTGCTTGAATATGTTTTGCTTCTCATCCAAGAAGCTTCTTTACTTCTGAACTGAGAAGCAAAATGTCTTCAAGCAAAAACAAAGAAAGTCCAGTTGCCTTTTGAAAAACCACTTTTTGTACATAGAGGAAATACAAGAAAGAACAAGGAAGAGTACATATAGATATCTGGGAATTATAAATGCAGCATATAGATATCTGGGAATTATAAATGCAGCATTTGGAAAACTAAAGCTCAAAATGATCTACAAAGCAGATAAAAATGCCAAGAAAAAGAAACTGGGCTTCTCCAGATAAATGTATCAAAATTATGGAAAGAATAAATTATTAACTTTAAATTGTAGGAAAGCAGATTGCAACTGTGTGTTATAAAACAACTTCTTGAGAGTCGGAAGAGTTTGACAGTTAAATCAGTTCCACAGAGAATTCGGGATTGTTTTTCATTGGAGCTGTTCAGTTAGAGGCTACATTTATTTTCAATTCCTGCACTGAGCGGGACTTAAACTTGGCCTAAGTCCAACTCTATGATTTTTTAAAATGTTAAAATACAAGTGAAAATGCTTAGTGTTGTTGATCTTTATCGTGGTATATAGGAGATGAGTGCTATTACAATTCTATAAGGTGCTGATATTTCTGCCTCACAAAACTGTCCAGTGGTTTTAATCTACAGCTATCAATATTCTGGCTTCTTTCATTTCTGGGTCTCTTGTCATCAATTACCTTTCAAGAACATGTCAGTTCTCTAGGAGTGCTATCTAAACCCAGAAACTAAAAGAGAATTGTTTCAAGGTTTGAATGCAATTCAATTTTAAAATTCACTGATGAATCAGAGATGTACAGGAATGAAGTTGATAGCTCAAGAATATATAAAATGGAAAAGCTGCAATTCCCCCCCCCCATTTCTCAAGAACAGTCACTATAGAATACTCTTTTCGTTTTAATATCCCAAGGAAAGAACTTTGTGTTTTGATGATATTAGAAAATGTCAACAAGTATTTGCTCTGTCTGCAAGAGCAATGACATTTCACTGCAAGGTAGAAAAATCCCTATTTTAGTATAGCCACATGCTTTTGTTTTTTTTTTGTTTTTTTTTTGTTAATAGTTGGTATATTTTTTCATTCAGCAAATGATCAA
>NW_015393918.1:0-7379 GCF_001527695.2 Protobothrops mucrosquamatus | reverse complement strand
CCCAGTCCAAGCAAGACTGAGTGACTCTAAGATGTTTGACCTGCTGATTCCATAGATCTTTAATCTTTGATTGTGGATATGATGGCACTATCACAGGCAGATCCAGTGTACAACCTGGGTGTCGTTCTGTACTTGTGGCTGTTGCTTGGAGAGCAGGTGGCAGACTTCACTTGCACAGTCTTTTCTGTCATTGTGCCCAAGCTTTGGAACACTATTCTCTCTGTGATTAGGTTAGCCCAGTGGTTCTCAACCTTTTTAATGCTGCGACCCCCAACCAGTCGTAAGTCGAGGACTAAACCAGTCGTAAGTTGAGGACTAAACCGGTCGTAAGTCAAGGACTATCCAACCGGTCGTAAGTCGAGGACTTTCCCTGCCCGGGAGCGCCACGCATGCATGGTTCCGCCCCCTGCACCGGCCGAGGTGTAGCTGGCAAGCGGCAGAGACGGAGTAGGCCGACCACCAGCTGGCCCAGTTCAAGGGAGGTAAGGCACCCGCCGGAAAAGGGAAAAAAAAATGGCAGACAGCCTTGCTTGGCGACCCCCGTGAAATGGTCGATCGACCCCAAATGGGGTCCCGACCCATAGGTTGAGAACCGCCGGGTTAGCCCTTTGTTAGTGGCTTTTTGTGCCTGGGTTTTGGGCCCTTGGTGTGTAATATAGCCCATTGTCACTTTATGATTTGCTCAGCTGTCTATTATTATATGATGCATTTTACTGGTTTTATCTATTTTATTACTTGCTACCTAGAGTCACATATTCTATGTGAAATGGGTGTACAGAAGTCAAGTTAACAAGTATGCAAGATCCAGAAACAAACGTGCATCCAGAAACACAATTAGCAGACAAGATAGATTTGTACAAAGTCCTTCAAGAGGACCCATAATTGTGCACCAATACTGAAGGAGTGCTTACCCCATCCAATACAGAGATAGAAAATCTTCAGATCCAGGGGGCATCTTAATCCACACCTCTACAGTCTTGCTAGGACTGAGTCAAAGAGAAACTCTGAAGAACAGATCCTGGGAAGAATAGATAGAACTGGAACGTGGCATGAATATCAAATACTAAGGCTGCCTTCTCCAAAAGCAGCCCTTCCTGTTTCTGTTACATTTGCTATGCCTCTCAAAGGCATGTTGTGATTTTCTGCCATTTCCTCCTACAAAACATCAACTTCCCTTGACTCTTGCCAATGTTCTGCATTTCAAAGCACCCTATCTTCCAACCAGATAACATACTTCTCCAAATAAGTAACTAGCCCAGACATCCAGGGTATTTTATCATAGTGCTCAACAGCCAACCTACTTCCCACTACCACTTTTGTTCTTCACATCAATTTCCCACCCTCTCCACTCTTACCTGCATTGCTGTAGGAAAAAAAAAATCTTTCCCACTGAAAAATAACCAGTATAGTTGTAGCCTTCCCTGATATCAGAGCAGACAGTAGCAACAGAGATGTAAAAAAAGAAAAAAAAGAAAAAGAAAGAGAAAGAAAAAATGAAAGAACGAAAGAACGAAAGAACAAAAGAACGAAAGAACAAAAGAATGAAAGAAAGAAAGCAGAAATTGTCAAAAGCTGAAACATTTAAGGCAGATTCCAGATCCTTTTCTATGCAAGACAAAAACAATAACCAAGATAGCTGCTGTATTATGTATGCCAACTACATGACACCTGGAGGATACAGTTGTTGTTTTTCTTTTTTGCTGTACCCCCCTTATGTTCCTACTCCCATTACTGAACAGCCCCATTCTCCATATGCTTAAATTCTCTGGCATATACTGTAAAGCAGTGGTTCTCAACCTGTGGGTTGGGACCCCATTTGGGGTCGATCGACCATTTCACGGGGGTCGCCAAGCAAGGCTGTCCGCCATTTTTTTTGTCCGCCATTTTTTTGTCTGCCATTTTTTCCCCTTTTCCGGCGGGTGCCTTACCTCCCTTGGGCTGGGCCAGCTGGTGGTTGGCCTGCTCCGTCTCTGCCGCTTGCCAGCTACGCCTCGGCCGGTGCAGGGGGCGGAACCACGCATGCGCGGCACTCCTGGGCAGGGAAAGTCCTCGACTTACGACCGGTTGGGTAGTCCTCGACTTACGACCGGTTTAGTCCTCGACTTATGAGCGGTTTAGTCCTCGACTTAAGACCGGTTGGGGTCGCGGCATTAAAAAAGTTGAGAACCACTGCTGTAAAGGATCCTTGCATCCCAATTTCCTCCATTGCTCAGCTAAGAACTCAATCCAGGGCAGATGCCAAACCATCATCACTATTATTGCTGAGTAAAAAGGATTCCCATGTTCCCAGTTGCACTACAATCTCCTCAACAACCAAGCTGGAGGACCTCTAGCTTAGAGTCATGCCTTATTGAGCTTAGAGTTTGCCTTATTTTTTATGTAATTTTCCCCATTTTGGTAACAATGAAAGGCAAACAAATTTTGACAATGGATTATTTGTAAGAAAAAGTCTGCCTTTCCTTTAATTAATTCTTAAAGCTAATTATTTTCAAATGTTCTTTTTATTTTAGGTGTGGCCATATCTTCCTGACGTTGCTATAAATTCATCACTCAGCTGGGATGATAAAGTGAAAGTAAGTGTAATTTATTCATGCGCTGCTTTGGTAAAAATGTCCCAAGCAAATTTTTATACTAATAAACCTTAATAGTAATTTTAGTAGTAATAGTAGCAGCAATTATAGCAAAAACCAATATAACTTCAGTCACATTGTTGAAAATCTGCAATTGGAAGAAGCTGGATGAATGTACTCTGATCTGGAGGTTGTTGGAACAAGTATAATCTCTGAATGCCTGAATGGCCAATTCTCTGGTTTATTTTGAGATAGATTAAATTTAGATTAAAAATCACAAAGCTTGTACCTCATGGGGAAACATTATGAGAAAAACACAGCAAAGCTGCTGCTCTCTGAATCTCACAGCAATAGATACAAAGGTTAACATTCAAAGAACTTTGAAACTCATTTATAACCCCATTGGAATTTATATACATCCTTTCACAATACCCCCTATAATGAGGCAACATATTTTGGTTACCTTGTATAGTATTTAATACCAGTGTCTGCTATTAAATACCAGCTGCTAGGATGCAGCAGCAGAAAAGAATTGTTGACACAGAATGCTTGACCCGTTGACCTGATTTAGCAGGCTTTTCTTTCATACTTACTGCATGGGAAGAGTTTTATTAAAAGTCTGGGTTTTTGTTAGAAAACTATTCTAGTGTGGAAACATTCAAAACCCCATTGGTTTTTTTTTATCAGTCCAAACATGCTTCCTGACACACATTTACTCATAAGTAAGCTCTGCTAATTTCTCAGTGACTTATTGGAATTGGGTAAGTGTAATTTAATGAAAAAAAAAGGACTAGTGGTGATATCTAAAGGGCTGCCACAAAGAAGAGGGTATCAACCTATTCTCCAAAGTACCTGAAGGTAGACCAAGAAGCAATGGATGGAAACTAATCAATGAGAAAACCAACCTAGAAATAAAGATAAATTTCCTGAACAATTAATCAGTGAGGGTTTGCCTTCAGAAGTTGTGGGTGTTCCATCACTGGAGATTTCTGAGAAGAGGTTGGACAACTACTTGTCTAAAATGGTATAATGAAGACTTCCAATGTCCCTTCCTACTCTGTTATTCCAGGAATATAACTATAAAGATTCCAGAGAGCCCTAAGAAATTTTTTAAAGACCAGTGCTTTTTTTGTCATAGAACACACCAGAACAGAGTTCCGGCACCATTTTTTGATGGATTTTCCAAGTTTTAAAAATAACTTTTGAAAATTTGATGTTTGGTCCAGGTGGACTTGAATCGCCCTGTTGAGCATAGCAGGTTGGCAGCAAAATCATTAAAATGGTGTATGTAGGCTGCTGTGTGTTGACCCCGATGCATGCATACTTCAGCCACACTGGTTGTGATGGCACTGCTCAGCTTGTGGCACTGCTCGGCATGTGATTAGTCTTGTAATCATGCACTGAGTGCTTACCGCAGGTGGCGACCATTATGTTTCATTACACAACTGACATGTATGGGTATGTGTACAGTAATTGACTATGTGCGAAAGGTAAATAATGTCTTTATTTTAAAAAATCGTTAGTGAATTGAAAATCTTTTTTAAATTTTTAGTGTAAAAGTGTGACCCCAAATTTAAAAATGAAAAAAAAAAACTAATTACTTCTCAACCACCGATCCTGCTAAGAACTGAATATATAATTTTTTAAATAAAAGATTAACAAGATGTGAGTTCCGGCACCTTTCTTCTTACAAAAAAAGCACGGTTAAAGGCTATGCATAAAATTACGGATATTTTATGTGAAGCAAGCATAGAGTGTTCTTAAAATATGTAAAATGAAATGATTACATTCCTTCTCTGAAATCTTATTAACTTCTGCTTATTAGATATGCAGAAGATATTGGATGGGATATATTGTATCACACAGATGATGTTACCTAATTGGATAATGAAACAACCAAGCTCATGGAGCACCAAAACCCCAGAGATCAACCCTGAGCTACCAATATTCTCTTCTATTGAGATACAATATAACCTTTAAAAAAAGCATACATTCAAAATACTCCTGAAACTTTAGGTAATTAATCAGATCAAGATATTGTGGCAAAAATAGAAGTCACACATAAAGAAATAGAATTGGGCATACCAATTCTTTTCACATATTAATTGTGAAAAGGATTACAGAATAGTAGTTAATTATAAACTGGATATAAATGAACAATGTGATGAAACTGCACAGAAGGTAAATGCTATAGACTATATCAACAGACGTTTACTTTCTAATACATGGGATGTTTTGTTTTCTTCTTCACATTTTCTGCTCTTCTTCAGTTTTACAGTGCTTGGACTGCTTTCCCAGATTTTTTTCGCAAATCTACAGCTCAGTGGTGGAAAAAAGAAATTGAAGAAGTCTACAATAACCCCATCAATCAATCACAAAGCATCAAGTTTGATGGACTATGGATTGTAAGTTTCTATCTTGTGTACTGTTTTATCTGATACATTTAGTAACATTATTTCTAGTTCACGGTTTCTACATTAATCAGTGTTTTCAGACATTACATTTAACAGTAACAAAATATTATTTTAAGACTATAAACTATATTTCTGGGGAGCTTGGTAATTCCCACTAATTTTCTATTCCCAATTATTGCTAAGCCAACTCATTTGGAAGCCTTTAAGTTAGGGAAATGGACCTAAAATATAGAAAATTGATAAATAACTAATAACTGAATGAATGAATGAATGAATGAATGAATGAATGAATGAATAAATAAATAAATAAATACAGCTTACTTCATCATAGCACATCATTTGTATAATTTTACAAATAGTATAAACTAGAAAGAAGCAATATCATTTTCTGCAAAATTTGCATGCAATTTTCAAATGAAACATTTTGCTATAATGTTAGGTATACACTTCATAAAATATTAGTGAAATTTTTAATAACAGTCTCTGTGTCTTATTTGTTTTACTATTTAAGGATATGAATGAACCTGCAAATTTTGTCAATGGTGCAGTTACTGGTTGCAGGAGCCCTGAACTAAATAATCCTATATATATGCCAGGTAATTATCATTATAACACTGTATTCTAATTTTTTGGGAATGTTGGTAAATTTGAGGCCAAAATATCAACATGCCAGAATTTAGATTAAGCCTAACTTTCTAAAATCATTTTTTTTTAGATTAGTCAGACACATGATTCTGGTAAAAAATATTTTGGAAATAGCGCTATTCTATCTCTTCCATGTACCTTTGGCTGAGTTCTCTCACAAATTTATTATGCACATTGTGTATGCTACATTTCACTGATGTGAAATCACTATAGGCCAAGGCATGTAAAATATTTTACCTAAAAAAGTAGAAATTTACATTTCTAAATTTCAGACAAAGACTTCCTTGAATTTATTTTTTTTTATTATTATTTTTATCAGACATTCTGGGAAAACATGTGGGACTGAATGAGAAAACCATGTGTATGGAAAGTGAACAAATTCTGCCTGATGGAAGCCCAGTTCGACATTATGATGTCCACAATTTATATGGATGGTCACAATCTAAGCCTACCTATGAGTAAGTTATCTTTCTCTGAGTAGTAGCATCACTTTAATAGTTATTTAGTAGTAGTTATAGAAGTTGTTCCATTTAATAAGTAGAATCCTAGTTTACTACAGTCAATTTGCATGAGAGATTAAAAGTTTATACATGTACAGTATCTTAGTTTAATTCTTTGATGTTGTTGTTTCATATAATAACATTTAAATGTGTATTTCTTTAAATTGCTCTGCAATGGTTCAAATATTTTAACATTATAGCTAGAGTCAGGGCTTTTTTTGTCATAGAACGTACCAGAACGGAGTTCCGGCACCTTTTTTCGATGGATTTTCCAGAGTTGCGTTCTTTTCCTATTGTTTCCCTTCCTATCCTTATTTGTTTTTCAAAATACCCTGCTGGCAGTACGGTATGAACAGGGTCCCCTCCGGCACTGTCTGCCTCCCCTAGGAGGAGCCATAAGGCGCTGGAGCACCACAGCCAGAGCATGGCTTGATTGGCTGGGTCAGACCATGTGGTCTGAAAGCCAATGGTGGTGGTGGGAGACACATAAACATGGAGGCCATCTTTCATGAGAGGGTGAGTGAGACTTTTGCCCTGCCTTACAGAAGGTGGGGTGTGAGGTTAAAAAGAGATGAAGCGAGAGGAAAGAAAGACGGCTGGCATGGAAGCTTGCCTGACAGCGAAACTTTGCTGTTTTGGTTCTTTGGGTAGTTCAAAGGCTACGAAAATCTCTTTTTAGTCTTTTATACTTTATATTCAAACTGCAGAGGGAAAGAATAAGAATAAAGCCAATGTCTTGTGATTTGTAATTATTATTAATAATAATATATATTAATTATGTATTGGCCAGATGTAAAGATAGACCTACAGTAAGAGGTTTAATTAGATCTATTTATTAAATTGGGTTTAACTTAAAGGTAAATTAAAAGTAATCTGTTCACTGACAAAGTTTCAACTTGAATTTGTTTCAAGTCAATATACATATTAAACTCCAAATATAAATTTTTTCACGTTGCTTGACAACTTCTTAAAAATAATTAAATCTTTTACAAGCAACCAAATTTTGTTTTATTGGGCCAATTTCATTCCACATAGAAAGCTGACATTTCCACTCATTAAACTAAATGGGCATGCCAGTGGTAAATGTCCCAAAAGATTAATAAAATGTCTTCTTGTAATTTAAAGCCACACAGTGCATAGTAACATTAATAGTATTAACTTTACCTTGAACAAAATCCTAGTCTTTTAGATACACTAAAAAAAAAAAAAAAATTCAACTACAAAGGTAAACCTTGTAGG
The DNA here is from genome assembly GCF_001527695.2 of Protobothrops mucrosquamatus. NCBI lineage: Eukaryota > Metazoa > Chordata > Lepidosauria > Squamata > Viperidae > Protobothrops > Protobothrops mucrosquamatus. The sequence continues at coordinate 11 of NW_015393918.1, read as the reverse complement.
GTAGGCAAGAC
>NW_015393917.1:10325-17300 GCF_001527695.2 Protobothrops mucrosquamatus | reverse complement strand
TCCCAATTCCCCAGTCAGAATAGGAGCTTTCCTCTGGCAATGGAGAAGGAGGGATGACATTATCCTGCATGGTTTCTTCAGTGCATTTCCCTTGACTCAGAGACAAGCACAGAATCAGTGCCCTGGTGAACAACTTCATGCTGAAGTTGGACAAAACAAAATTGGGCCCAGGAAATCTCCAAGAACAGAAGCGGTGCCAGTGGGATCGTGATAACAAGACTGAAGGTATTTTGAGTGTGCTTTTGCGGTGGACTTTAAACACTGCTGTGTTAACAGGATGAAGTCACCATAATCAGGGAGCACAAAGTTCACATGAACAGCGTGTGTTGCCCAATATTTAAGGGCTTTGATATGCTCTGCCCAGGTGGACGCAGAGGTGGCAGAATTCCAAGGCTAATCATAAACTCCCGCAGGCAAACTCATCCTCTCCCCCAAACCTTTGAGTCCCCCATCCACACCTCCATTATGGGTCCATTTAGTTATTTATGGCTTCTGCTGAAATGCCTAGAGCAGTTTATGTTTGAAAAAAAGCATAAAAGAAAGGGAGCCCCCGACCTTAGTTTTTGAAAGACTGGTATTTGCCTGCAACCTTAGGTTTTCCTTGGTCTCAGACCCCAAAAACTGTTCCAAAAGCACATTCCCTTACATTAAAGAGGGAAAAAAGGCCTCTTCCAAGTTGTGCATCACAAAACAATCTTCCAAAGTAGAAAATCCAGCAGGATTTAGTGGTTTTCAATACCTAATGGAACACTAGAATGCAGGAGGCACCTGAAACTCCTGGGATCAATAGTGTTCTGTTTTGTTCGTTGTGAAGGCATTGAGACGAGGCAGGAGTAACACAGTCCTTATTTATTCAATCTCCAACAGAACAATACAAAATGGCGTCGATTCCTTTTATACCCTTTTGCAGGGACAGCATCAACCAATCAATGCAACGGATTCTCCCGCCTTGCACATGCGCAATAGGCTGGAGACAGCCTGTCTGATCCCGGGCATCCACGTGGTCTGCCCAGGCCTCTCTGCAGCTTCCTGCACCTGCTGAGTCACTCAGCAGGCGCAGGACATAACACCCCTCCCCCTCTTAGATCAAAAACAATAACACTTAGTATTTTAAAATACTACAAACCTAACACTTATTCTTTTGAGCGTGTTCTGATTTCTAAGTAACCTTAAGCTTGCCCAACTACTGACAGGAACCTTATGTAGTCCTGTAAGTGCTTGGGTGGACCTCTGGCCCGCTCTGATCTTCTTAGAACAGGTGTGCTTGCCTGGTCTGCAAGCTCACCTGCCAGGCTCGGCAGACCAGGACTTTGATGCCCCCTATATTCAGGCGGCCCTCTATCATGCTGACTGGTCAGATCCTGTAAACCCAGACCAGAGTTCCTTGGTGGGGTGGAATTCCCCAAGTCCACAATTGACCCCTCTTGGAAGCACTGTCCCATGAGCCCAAGACCAGCAGATGGAGTGGCCGGAACAGCCAGTTGCGAGCAATATCCCATGGACCCAGTACCAGAGTCAGGAGCCACCTCGTTGGCAAACCCCCCTACTGGTGCATGTGAAGTTCCGCTTTTGCAGAGAGACTGCGGTCCATGATCGTAATTGTGGTCCTCCTCCCCCCCGAGAGCAGAGTCAGGAGCAGAGGTGTGGCTGTCAAGTCTCCAGCGCAGTTGGTCGATGTGTCTACGTAACACACGACCATCATCCAAGGCCACTTCGTATGACAGTGGCCCAGTTACTTTGCAGACCACTGCTGTCACCCAGAGATGACCAGGTCCATAATTCCTTGCCCAAACCGGATCGCCCACCTGTAGTCTCCTAGGTGCCCGTGGCTGTGACACCTGTGAAGCCACTCGGTCTGGATGCAACCTGTCCAGTTTTGTAATGAGTCGGCGACCCCAGCGGAGTTCAGCTGGGCTCTTTCCTGTTTGCTGTGCAAGGTGTGGTGCGGTGGCAAAGAAGAAAGTCAGCTAACCTGTGATGCCAGCTTCCGTGAGTGATCCTCTTTAAAGCATCCTTGGTTGTGCGCACCATACGCTCAGCTTGACCATTAGAAGCTGGATGAAACGGTGCTGATATAGTATGATGGATCATGTTGGCCTGTAGAAAAGCCTGAAACTCAGAAGAAGTGAATTGGGGTCCATTGTTGGAGACAAGGACATCTGGAAGCCCATGAGAGGCAAAGATCCCTCTCAACACCTGGATGGTCCTGGCAGCAGTCATGGAGGAGACTGGAATGACCTCTAGCCACTTGGAATGGCTGTCCACGAGGAGAAGGAAGAATTGCCCCTGAAAGGGGCCAGCGTAGTTGATATGGACCCTCGACCAAGGGGCATGTGTCTCCTCCCACCTATGTACAGGAGCCTGAGGCATTTCAGGCCTAGACTGTTGGCAAACACTGCACCCGTGGACCTGGGCCTCGATCTCCTTATCGAGCCCAGGCCACCAAAGATGGCTGCACGCAAGCGCCTTCATCCGGACTATTCCCGGATGTCCCTCATGCAGAGACTGCAAGACTCTAGTCCTCAATGAGGCTGGGATCACTACCCTGCTACCCCATAGGACACACCCCTTGAAGGTGGATAGCTCGTGCTTCCTCTTCCAGAAACTCTGGAACTCTGAGCCTGGACACGTGTCAGGCCATCCTGACAGCACCCATGTCAACACGTGTGTTAATATGTGATCAGTGGCTGTTTCTGCAGCCATATCCCTAGCATTGAGGGGAGACTCAGGCAAATCCTGAATAGAAAGTATGTGGTTAGCTGGAGCAAGATCTGACTCTACTAACTGTAGAGGTACTCTGCTGAGGCCATCTGCATGGCCCATTTCGTTGCCTGGCTTGTGAACCAATGTGTAGTCATATGCACACAGGCAGTTGCTCATTGAAATGCACTAGAACCCCATTTGAAGAAAGCAAGGCCTTGACCTCTGCAAAACTCCTTTCATGGACTTTTATCCACTGCCACAGAGCCTGTTTATCCAAGAGCCGGTGTAACGGCTCAGCCACTGCAGCCTTGTGAGGAAGGAAGGAATGGTAAAAGTTTAACAGTCCCAGAAAAGCTTGAAGTTCGCTCTTTGACTTGGGACTTGGGGCCTGCTGAATTGCTTTGAGCTTAGATTCAGCAGGATGGATGCTAAAGTCTTGGACTTTAAGAGAGCTAATTTCAATAAACTTAGAGAGGGCTTGGGAAGGATTCCATGGATGAGAATCCTCAAGGGGAAAACAACTCAAGAAGCTTGGGAAATTTTGAAAAGTGAGATAATAAAAGCCCAGTCCAGTACAATACCAACAAAAAGGAAAAATAACAGCTCTCAAAAGAAACCAGCATGGCTGCATAAAGAACTCTCTGATAAATTGAAAGAAAAAAAGGACAAGTATAGAAAGTGGAAAGAGGGGCACATAACTAAGTCAGAATATCAACAAATAGCCTGAGCCTGCAAAGATGAAGCGAGGAAAGCTAAGGCTCAAAATGAACTAAGGCTTGTGACCAAAGTCAAAAATAACAAAAAAAAGCTTCTTTCAACATGTAAAAAACAAGAAAAAAGTGAAGGAAATGATTGGTCCATTAGTGGGGGAAAGTGGCAAGAAGGTGACAAGCAACAGGGAGAAAGCAGAACTATTTAACTCGTTTTTTTCATCTGTCTTTACACAAAGGGAAAAAACAGACCAACCTATCAAAAATAGTGCCATAAAAAACAGAATAGAAACGCAAGTTAGGATAGGCAAGAAAACGGTAAGGGAGCACCTGTCCAGCCTAGACGAGTTCAAATCACCAGGACCAGATGGATTACACCCCAGGGTTCTCAAGGAACTGGCAGCTGTGATCTCAGAACCATTGAACTATATTTTTCAAAGATCCTGGAGCACTGGGGAACTGCCGGAGGACTGGAAAAGAGCTGATGTAGTTCCCATCTTCAAAAAAGGGAAAAAAATGGACCCAGGAAATTACAGACCTATCAGCCTGACCTCAATACCTGGGAAGATTCTGGAAAAGATAATCAAAAAACGAATCAGCGAACACCTAGAGGAAAACAATGTCATTACTAAAAGCCAACATGGGTTTGTCAAAAACAGATCATGCCAGACAAATCTTATTGCATTCTTTGACCAAGTGACAAAATTAGTGGATCAGAGGAATGCTGTGGATATAATTTACTTGGACTTCAGTAAGGCATTTGATAAAGTAGATCACAACCTACTACTTGATAAGATAGAAAAATGTGGGTTAGACAGCANAGGGATAGAATCAAGATCACGTGAAGTATTAATACCACTTTACAATGCCTTGGTAAGGCCACACTTGGAATACTGCATCCAGTTTTGGTCACCACAATGTAAAAAAGATGTTGAGACTCTAGAAAGAGTACAGAGAAGAGCAACAAAGATGATTAGGGGACTGGAGGCTAAAACATATAAGGAACGGTTGCTGGAATTGAGTATGTCTAGTTTAATGAAGAGAAGGACGAGGGGGGACATGATAGCAGTATTCCAATATCTCAGGGGCTGCCACAAAGAAGAGGGAGTCAAGCTATTTTCCAAGGGCCTGAAGGCAGGACAAGAAGCAACGGATGGAAACTAATCAAGGAGAGAAGCAACCTAGGACTAAGGAGAAACTTCCTGACAGTTAGAACAATTAACCAGTGGAACAACCTGCCTCCAGAAATGGTGAATGCTCCAACACTGGAAGTTTTTAAGAAGAGACTGGACAACCATTTGTCTGAAATGGTATAGGGTTTCCTGCCTGAACAGGGGGTTGGACTAGATGACCTCCAAGGTCCCTTCCAACTTTATTATTATTATTATTATTATTATTATTATTATTATTATTATTATTATTATTATTATTATTATTGTTGTTGTTGTTGTTGTTGTTGTTGTTGTTGTTATTGTTGTTATTGTTGTTATTGTTGTTATTGTTATTATTGTTATTATTGTTATTATTGTTATACGGAACCCCAGAAACTCTGTGGAGGTGACTCCAATTTTACATTTGTCTTGTTTGAGCTTCAGCCTCGCTTGGCAGAAATGCAGCAAGACGGCCCTAAACCTGTCAGCCAGATTTTTGGATGATTCCCCAGCGATGAGGACATTATCGAAGTAAGGGCAAACTCCTGGAATATTGTGGAGCGTTCGCTCCATCACGTTTTGGAAAATGCCAGGGGTTACATTAACCCCGAACTGCAGCCTTTTAACTTTAAACACTCCCCGGTGTGTTACAATTGCTTGGGCCTCTGCCGTTGCCTCATCAACTGGTAGTTGTTGATAGGCCTGAGCCAAGTCAGGTTTGGCGAAAACTTGGCCTCCTTTGAGGGAGGCCAGAATGTGGCTTACCACCGGCACCGGGTACGAATGCTGCTGCAATGCTTTGTTAAGTGTACATTTATAATCCTCACAAATGCGGACTTCTCCATTGGCCTTCAGTGGCGTGACTATGGGAGTTTCCCATGGACTACTGTCCACAGGTTCTAGAATACCCTGCTGAATCAGCTTGTCCAGCTCTGCGTTAATTTTGTTCTTCAACGCGAAGGGCACCCGACGGGGCTTAATCCTAATGGGGGTGACGGATGGGTCTAACCATAAAGCAATGGGAGGCCCCTTGTATGATCCAAGTTCTAGACTGAACACATCAGCAAACTCCTTGCAAACTGCCGCAAGGCCTGTCGTTTGCAAGCTGTAAAGTCCGGTCACTTGAATCCCAAGGGCCTCGAACCAATCGAGTCCAGTGAGACTCGTACGGTCACCCCTGACCACAACTACATCTAACAACCCTTCAAAGTTCCTACGCTGCACTTTGAGCATGGCCTCCCCCTTCACACTGACTTGGGAATTCTGAAAGTCAGTAAGAATTAAATTCGGCCTGAGTTTAACTCGCTGGCCACTTCTACAACAAATTTTCTTGAAAGTGCACATGCCAGCCGCCACTTACACGGCCCAGTTCCCCTCTCCTCCCCCCCCCCGCTGGACTGCCAACCCACAAAGGTAGGGGACTGCTGATCTAAATTTCAGTTCCCACCTTCATCTTTAACTCCCCAGCCCCTGGAACAAGTCATTTCATGTCACTACACAGCAGTGAGATGACCATTTACCCCATCAAACAATAACAAGGTTATCTCTGTCCCCAAGAAGTTATACTGATTTGAAAAAAATGTACATATGTTGCTGCCTAAGTAGAATCGCAAATTTAAAAATAACTACTTTAATTTCAGTGGAATTACAAGGAATCATTAAAACCAAATTTCAGGTATATCTTTTCAGTTTGTTATTCAGCTTATTATCCTGGTGGGCAACTTTAAGGACCCCATTCTATCAGTGGCATTCTGAAAGCAACCTTCAGAAGGTTCCACCATCTGGGTCAATGGTAAGGGATGCTGGAGTTGTTCCTCAACAACAACAACAACAACAACAACATCATCACCATCATCATAAAGTTGGAAGGGACCTTGGAAGTCATCCAGTCCAACCCCTGCTAACGCAGGAAACCCTATACCATTTCAGACAAATGGCTGTCCAGTCTCTTCTTAAAAACTTCCAGTGTTGGAGTAGTCACCACTTCTGGAGGCAGGTTGTTCCACTGGTTAATTGTTCTAACTGTCAGAAAGTTTCTCCTTAGTTGTAGGTTGCTTCTCTCCTTGATTAGTTTCCATCCATTGCTTCTTGTCCTGCCTTCAGGCACCTTGGAAAATAGCTTGACTCCCTCTTCTTTGTGGCAGCCCCTGAGATATTGGAATATTGCTATCATGTCCCCCCTCGTCCTTCTCTTCATTAAACTAGACATACTCAATTCCAGCAGCCTTTCCTTATATGCTTTGGCCTCCAGTCCCCTAATCATCTTTGTTGCTCTTCTCTGTACTCTTTCTAGAGTCTCAACATCTTTTTTACATCGTGGTGACCAAAACTGGATGCAGTATTCCAAGTGTGGCCTTACCAAGGCATTGTAAAGTGGTATTAATACTTCACATGATCTTGATTCTATCCCT
>NW_015393917.1:5224-7234 GCF_001527695.2 Protobothrops mucrosquamatus | reverse complement strand
TAGAGGCTTGGTAGGAACACACTTGGAATAGTGCATCCAGTTTTGGTCACCACAATATTAAAAAAATGTTGAGACTCTGGAAAGAATTCTGAGAAGAGGAACAAAGATTATTAAGGGGCTGGAGGCTAAAATATATGAAGACTGATTGCAAGAATTGGGTATATCTAGTTTAATGAAAAGAAGGAATAGGGGTGACATGCTCTCTACATGGGGCTCCCCTTGAGGAGCACTCGGAGGCTCCAGTTAGTCCAGAATGCGGCCGCGCGGGCGGTGTTGGGAGGGACTCGTCGCTCCCATGTAACACCATTACTGCGCGAGCTGCACTGGCTGCCGGTGGCTTTCCGGGTGCGCTTCAAGGTGTTGATTATCACCTTCAAAGCGCTCCATGGCATCGGACCTGGATATCTCCGAGACCGCCTTCTGCCTCAGATTACCTCCCATCGGCCAGTACGCTCCCACAGAGTGGGTCTCATCAGGGTGCCGTCAGCTAGACAGTGCCGGCTGGCGACCCCCAGGGGGAGGGCCTTCTCGGTGGGAGCTCCCACCCTATGGAATGAACTACCCCCAGAGATCAGGGTGATCCCTGATCTCCCTTCCTTCCGCCGCGCCCTTAAGACATGGCTGTTTCAGCTAGCAGGACTGGCCTAGGGGAAATTTTTAGCTGGGTTTTAAAATATTTTTAATTAATCATAGGCCAATATTAATATCTTCTTTTTAATTATGTTTTAACCATAGTTACTTTGGTAGTTTTGTATCTGTTTTATCAGGCTGTTAGCCGCCCTGAGTCCGCAAGGAGAAGGGCGGGATATAAATACAATAAAACTCAATCTCAAACTCAAACTCAAACATGATAGCATTGTTCCAACATCTAAGGGGCTGTTACAATGAAGAGGGAGTTAACCTATTCTCCAAAGCATCTGAAAGCAAGACAAGAAGCAATGGATGGAAACTAATCAAGGAGAGAGCCGTCCTAGAACTAAGGAGAAATTTCCTGACAGAACAATTAATCAATGGAATGTCTTGCCTCCAGATGTTTTGTGTTCTCCAACACTTGAGGATTTTAAGAAGAGATTGGACAACTATTTGTCTGAAATGGTATAAGATCTCTTACTTGAACAGGGGGTTGGGCTAGAGAATACCTCTTATTTTTTATGTTGTTCTCTACCAACCAGATTACCCTTTAATTGCATATAAAGAACATCTGTTTAGGATATATTTTTCAGTTCTAAGATGGTATATTTTAATTAGAGATGAGCTTCTAATCTTCTGCAATATGATGCTTCATGAAACGCTGCACACAGAAAAAGGTGGTCAGATAAAATCCTTTTTCTTCCTACATTTTGTTACCAACTGTTTGATTCTCCATTTTAGTCATGTATTACAATTTAAAGCAATTACAGTTACCAGATCAGTTTGACCTGAGTCCATCAGATGTTAAATGCTTGTTTTCCTTTCCTTCTTAAATTTTATTTGTAGTTTTGATGACCTGCTATCAATAACTGCTGAAACAGAGGAAAACAGGTTCAAAAGTCATGTTGTCCACTCTGTTTTGCTTCAAGGAGCAATAAAAGTACTTCCTTGGGTGAATCATCACAGTATATATAATAAAAGGTTACAACATTCAAAATCCTTGTGCAGACCCACACTTGGTTTATATGGATGAGCCAAAGGCTATAGTTTATGCCATGGAAAACACATCTATAACTAACTTGTAACATTGACAGCCCATTCTTTTTATAGTGGGTTTTCATAAGAAATTTGATCATTGTTGTCTCACACAGATTGAGGGAATTGGGAAAGTCTACTCTAACAAAGTGTTGTGTTCTTTGTATTCCCCCCCCCCTTAATCCCCTATGCATATCCTGATCACCCATTAAGGGTGATTGCCCTTCACCATTGATCGCCCATTAAGGGTGATTGCCCTTCACCATTGATCGCCCATTAAGGGTGATTGCCCTTCTCCATCTGCATACAGTTTCATGCCCGTTGCTGGTTGGCTAACTAGCAACA
>NW_015393917.1:0-1443 GCF_001527695.2 Protobothrops mucrosquamatus | reverse complement strand
TGCCCGTTGCTGGTTGGCTAACTAGCAACAGGGTCTTGCCAGCCAATGGAATTGTGTGATTACAAGCCAGGGGAATCCCATAAAAGAGGGCTCCCCTGGCCCAGAGAGCCAGTCCGGATTTACTTGATGCCTTGCCAATAAACCGAGAGCTGACTGTCACTCGACTCGTGTCTTACTGCCTGCGCGATCTAACACAAAGAGAAGGACTAGGGGTGATATGATACTGGTAGCAGTCTTCCAGTACTTGAGAGGTTGTCACAGAGAAGAGGGGGTCAACCTATTCTCCAAAGTACCTGAGGGCAGGACAAGAAGTAAAGGGTAGAAGATCATTAAAGAGAGAAGCAATGTAGAAGTAAAGAGAGATTTGTTGATAGTGAGTACTATTAATCAGTAGTACAGCTTGCCTCCAGAAGTTGTGGGTGCTCCATCACTGGAGGTTTTCAAGAAGAGACTGGACAGTCATAAGTCCAGAATGGTATTGTCAAGTCCCCAAATCCTTATTGTCTTCCTTGCATATATACTTTTGTGCTCTTGTTTTGGGGCCTGCCATTCCACTGGGGGGAGGGGGAATAATTGCTTTTGCTTGGGATAACCTTTGCTTTCTATTTTTCCTCCCCCACCTCTATCCAGTTGAGATAGGAATGTGTCTCCCTTATCAGGGAGACAGTTACACAGAAAAGAAACTGGAGAAGACCTTGAGATGCACTCAACTGTGCCAGTTACCCGCACATCGTGCCACCTGTGGATTGGCTGGATTTCAAATGGACATTATGACTCTGGTGGGAGGAGGACTATTGCTAGTTTAACTATACCATTTAAGCGGGATTTTCCCGAGATCTCGCCTTGACTTCCCTACTGTCACTAACCCCTAATAAAAGTTTCCTTTTGAGACAATGCCTGTTTCAAGAGTTCTGCTTTCTTGGGTGGTTAGCTGAGGTGGGTCCTTACAGGTATAGGATCTCCTGCTTGAGCAGGGGATTGGACTACAAGACCTCCAAGGTCCTTCCAACCCTATTATTCTATGTTCTATATTCTAGATGCATAAATATATGACTGGGCATGAGAAATATATTATCACTGAACTTTTTCTGCTGCTTTTGTTAATTATGATCATGAAAGAGTAAGTAGGTCAACTGTGTTCATATTTATGGTTTTTATTATATATTCATTCCTCATGCTGGCTGAGGAATTCTGGGAGTTGAAGTCCACAAGTCATAAAAGGGCCAGGTTTGAAGACCTCTGGTCTAGATTTACCATCCCCACAATTCTGTCAATTAGACTGGGCTGAGAGAAGGTCCTCCAATGAGTTTCTATGGCTGAAGATGGACTAGAAGATAGATGTTGACCCAGCACTTGAGCCATTATATCAACATGGCTATGGTATTTATAGCAGAAAAGTATACTATATACATATGCAGCTATTTATTACTCGGTTTACTTTTG